>NC_056742.1:5690000-5965000 GCF_019279795.1 Protopterus annectens | reverse complement strand
TGGGTTTTTGGGACCTTTCATCCATAATGCAGCCCTTTCTTTTGATATCCATTTCCATTCATGTTATCATTTGATGGCTGTGAATTAAACCCACTACACAGAAAATTAATAAATAAACAGATAGAAAGATAGATAGCTGAGTAAAAAATATAAACAAGAAAGGTCTTGTAAAGAAACCATGACCAGTAGAGAATGATTCTTACTAAAAAACTTCAATGCATAATCGACTCCACAAACAAATACAATATTGTCTGTATAGTGGTTATAAATTTAAACAGAATTTAGTGTTCAATTAAATTTCTATATTTGTTTTTTTTTTTTTGACTTGCTTGGTTTACCAACCCAAATGTCACTGACTTGCTGGATGATGCAGTGTGAGTGCAAAATATTAATAACTGGTTAGGTTTCTGCTTGAGGGTAAAAAAACTTCAATGCATAATCGACTCCACAAACAAATACAATATTGTCTGTATAGTGGTTATAAATTTAAACAGAATTTAGTGTTCAATTAAATTTCTATATTTGTTTTTTTTTTTTGACTTGCTTGGTTTACCAACCCAAATGTCACTGACTTGCTGGATGATGCAGTGTGAGTGCAAAATATTAATAACTGGTTAGGTTTCTGCTTGAGGGTAGGTTTTGTGTGTTTGTGTGTGTGTGTGTGTGTGTGTGTGTGTGTGTGTGTGTGTGTGTGTGTGTGTGTGTGTGTGTGTGTGTGTGTGTATTGCTTTCTTTGTGAGGGAGGACAAGTACATAAACATAATGTCTATTTTCCTTTCTGGTATTGGTGTGTTGGGATGGAGCTATTGGTTAAGATTCTGTAGTCTGTGGAGGAGGCAGGGCATTGTTTCCCTCTCTCTCCACCAGTCATGTAATAGTCAAGTAAACTCAGTGACTATTTCTGATGATGATTTCGTCTAGTGCTCTCCAAAATTACTACTAAAGTCAAACAGTATGTAAGTAGGTAGAAACTGAGGAAATCCTACCCAGGAATACATTTTATTACTTGTTAGTAATGCCTTGTTTTTATGACTCTATAAGCTATACTTTGGCTGATTTATGGCCTTTTCAGATAATTTAGATACACACTGATGTGTTTTTTTGAAAACTGACTTCTTGGTATAAATGCTTGTCTATTAAATATCTGCCAGTCTACTTTGATGGCACTGTGCTGCATTTCAACCATCACAGGTAAAATGCCAGACACCGAAGCAAGCCTTGAAAGTGTAATAGGAAATGGTGGATGAATGCTTTTGATTTGTCATGGTAAGTCAGATATTTGATCATCTATGTGACGGTCTGAAAATATGAATGTCTGTATATCTTCTTGCATAACTAAGATATAATCCGGCCAGTTTCACCAATTGGGTTATTAAATGTGAGGATGTAACAGTTTCAGCATTATGTATTTGCTGCATTGCTTTACTGGAACATTCTTGCATGTTTTTCACAATTTTCTAGGAGTGCAGTACTAGAAAGATGTCGCTGGAACTGTGTAATGCATTGGAATTGTTAAAATAAGAAAACAGAAGCCGATGTGTCTGGTGATAGAAATTGAATGGTTTTGAAAATACGTCAAATAAATGTTAGATTACATATGTTTTCACATTTCCACATCACTTAATGTTTTAATTGTAGAAAATGCATATTTACACTTCAGATGTCAGTAGTTTATTTGATCTTTAAGCTGGTGCCTTTCGATAATTTACATGTCACATAGTTATGCAGTTACTAATGTAAATATGCACAGGCAAAAATTGATGCCCGGAGCATCACTTGGTATGTCCTGGAGAAGTACTCAGTGGCATCTGTTGGATTTACTGAGTTATGGAAGACAACTTCTCCCCATTAAACCCTGGTGAGTCTGGGCCAGATCACAGTTACAGTGCTGCATGCTTCATTTCTCCATTCCCAGGTAAGAAACCAAGTACTGAGTGATAGAGAATAACATGGCAAGGATACAAGAAAGGGCATGAAACCCCAGCCTAATCGACAACAGTGTATGTAGAAGGCTGTAAAGTCTAAAGACATCAGTACACTAATGGGTTCCAATTCTGGTGCTGTCTTGGCTATTGCAAAAGATTATGGCTGGCTATGAGAAGTATTGTAAGATCTCCAAAGCCTGCTTGATGGCCAAGAATTTCTTCTTCATGTTAGATAACTTCCAGTGAAGTACATGACAGGATGCCCAATTCTTATCTCGTGCCATCTAGGACAATACAAACCCCAGACATATCACTTCTTGAAGCTCCTATGTTTTACCCATGCATTAAGCTAAGTCCTTTCATCTTCTTAGATTTATTTTACTTTTTCAAATAGTCTTCTTGTTTTGTCCATATATGGTAGCTTACGTGATGAGTTCTATGTGAGATTGTAGTACATCCTGTATAGAAAACTATCCTGTATAGAAAACTGGACATAAGGTAATAATTAGTCCCAGCTTTTCCTCTGTTGGTCACTGACTTTGTACCACATTGGCTTTAGTTTCCAATTAAATACTAACCCATCCACCAGGGGATGGTATACCGAAGTTCTGTTTTATTAGACTTGTAGCTTTCACAAAGGACTGTGCTAGTATGGAAAAGGAAATGAAAGAATACTGTCACCTGGGCAAGAAGCACACTGCTGTTCTACCCTATAGCCAAAATATTTTATCTAGCACTTTTTCCTTTGCCTTTTTTAAAAACTCAAGATAGCCACCAATGTATCTCTTTAGTCGCCATTTCAGTAACAGATTTAACAGGGTTTAGAATAGTTGGGTACTGAAAGCCTTTTGAACTTGTTTTCCCTTCTTATACTGAACATGTAAAACAAACTGATGTATGAGGCATAACTATGAAACTGGAAAAAGTCTGTTAGTTACTTTGACATTGTTTCAAGCTTAGTGCACAGTCTTCCCAGTGACCCCCGCTGAACTAAATGACTTTACCTGAAGATCAGTCACTGCAGGTTCTTCCTCCTCCATCATATCTTCCTGATTGTTCTTACTTAGTATTAAACATAAGATTTGTTCTTAGTATTAAACATAAGATTTGCTTTCCTTTCCTTTCCCTTTTACTGCAAATCCATCTATGTTTTTCTGCATGGGTATTTAATTCAGAGTTTTCTCTTCAATAGTAATACATACAGAAGTACAAACAAACTGGTCATTAAGTCTGTTTACATACTATACAGCATTATAGGCATATTTACCAGTTCTAGACAGATATCCACAGATAAGCGCTTTCGCTATACAAGCTTCCTCAGATCTAAACAAATTGGATTAACATAAGCTGAGGTATATATACGTAATTTAGATCAATTAATTTATCAAGTCTTAAAGAAAAAATGCCAAATTTGATAAAAACTTTTAAAATATATAAAAACTATTGATCATATATAAGAAATGCATGAAAGATGCTTAAAAAACATAGAAATGCATAGAAGTCTATATGAATGTAAAAACATTTAAAAAGAAAAAATGTATATACACATGTATATGTGCATATGCATAACTATCTAACATTCCTACGCTGTCTCAGTTTTGGTTTTATGAAAGCTCTTTCATTAAGCCCTAACCCCCTATCAGCTCTTGAAAGAGTAATCCATTCACTTTCTTTACTCTCAGTATATGTCCTAATGTCACCACCTCTCCTATTCGGAATAATAATCTCCAGGACCTTAAATAAAAACTTGAGTATTTCCACATAGGGTTGTATGTTTTGCTAATGCATTGTGAGGTGAACCTTTCTTGATATGATATACGTGTTCTCTGACCCTGTCTCTAAGTGGGCGACTTGTCTTGCCCACATAGAAGGATGAACAGGACTGACACACCGCTAAGTATACAACATTGGGAGTCTTACAATCAGCATCAACATTGATGTTAAAAACAGTCTGTAAGTTAAGATGAAAAAAACTGGTACTAATATCCATGTATGAACAAAAATTACAACGGCCACATGGTTTAGTATAGCCATGGGTCATAGAATTCCTCTCAAATTTTGGATGACAAAGCATCCTTTTTAGATTGTTCTTATTCCTATACAGGAAATGAGGTTCATTTCCAACTATCTGCCTTAAATCTTCGTCTACTTGTAGAATGTCCCAATGTTTAGCAATAATCTCCTTAACTTCAAAATGATCAGAGACAAACAAGGTCGAGAACTTGACATAACTTTTGACCTTTTTTTCTTTTTTAATTTCAGTAGAGCTAATGGGTCCAAAGTATGGTGTTGCCACTCTAGAACGCAGTTGGCGAACATCCTCTATGTGTAGGTTAACCTCATTAATCTTATACCCTCTATATGTTAACCTCTCTCTCAAGTCATCTAATTCAGCTACAAAGCCACTATCCATGGGGTTTAACCTAGAGGCTCTAATCGCTTGACCCTTCAAGATGTTCCTAAAAACAAATGGTGGGTGCATACTCGACCTCATGATTAGTGAATTACAATGGCAAGTTTTTCGATGTACACACGTGTTTATCAGACCATTGGATAACTTTTCAATATATAGATCTAGAAATTCAATTCTATGTGCTGAGAAGTGCATAGCAAATTGTAGACAGTTTGTCAAATTATTCATAACTGAGAACATAGATTGAAGTTCTACTTCTATCCCTTTCCAAAGGACAAAAAGATCATCGACGAAACGTCGATAAAAGATAACATATTTTCTAAATAAATTTTCACAAAATAATACATGTTCTTCCCAGTATGCCAAGAACATATCTGTCCAAAGAGAGTTCTTCAGTCCATCTGCTAAGAGAGAGTCTAGGGCTTTGGGATTAGGGAAATGGACATATGCTTCAGCCAGCTTTTCTTTTTATGCACTGAACTGTATGTCTCACCTGACACACTTCCAGAAGGATTTGATAAAGGAACCCTCAAATGTCCTAGCAGGTAACTTATTCAAAAAAGTGTAGATTCCCAGTTGTCTGCCTTACAGTCTTCATCAAATGTTGCAATGAGACTGCTGTCTAATGTAGCAGTTGGCACAGCCTGAGCAGCCAGTACAGGTATTCTGATCTGTCATCATGACTGGTTGTGGCTCTGCAACATTGCAGGAAGCTGTAAGATGTCCTTCATAAATGGCCCCTATGATGGCTCCATATTATTTAGACCCAAAGTCAAGAATATCCTTACCAGAAGTGAACAGAATAGTGGTACTTTGTCTGCCATTAGATTCCATTTTTCAACTCCTCAGAGATCCTTCTCCAGGAATCAGTGAGGGGGAAGAAAAATGTGGTTCAAAAAAATCTCAAGGTTTTCACCAGAACACTTCTGGGGATAGGCCTCTCAGGGGGAGAGTTGGAGGCAATTCCACAGGACATCACCGCAGAGGCAGCGGCAGTCCACTTAATCAAGGTTTCCATAGTCCATTCACAGAAAAACCATATCAGCATCTATAAATACCCTCCTCAGGCAGCCGGGGGCCACTTCTCCTTATACCCTCAAGCCTGGAAAAATAAAACTTCCTATGCTTGGGTGCTAAGGATCATTACCAAAGGTTATGCAATACCCTTTTTGGAAACCCCCAAAACAAAACAAATGATTCCCAATACTCCACCCAGTCAGTTGTAATCAGTGGGAACATAAGTTCGAAAGCTGCTGGCCAAAAGTCATCCAACCAGTTCTCCAAGACATTAGACTAGAATTCAGAATCTATTCAAAGTTATTGTTAGTGCCAAACAAAGACAGGACCTAAGATTATTTTTGGATCTCAGCAGTTTGAATCAATTCATATAACATATAAAGTTCTGGATGGTCACAGTACAGTCCATTCTACCTCTCCTCAGAAAGGGTGATTGGATGTGCTGTAAAGATCTCCAAGATGCTACTATCATATAGAGATCCAACAGTAATCCAGGAGATTCCTCCATTCCCAGCTGAGACACTCTCTATCAATTCAGAGCACTGCTGTTCAGTCTCACCACAGCCCACTGCGTGTTCTCCAAGATTAATGGCAGCTGTGACAGCCTATCTCAGGCTTCAAGGGATCCAAGTTTTCCCATGTCTAGATTGGCTTCTAACTGCTACCTCCAGGGATATACCTCTAACATGTCAGTCATTCCTGTTACCGCTGTTAAGTCACCTGGGCATTTCTATAAACACCTACAAAAACAAGGTACCTCCTATGCAATCCATAGAATTCATAGGTTGCCACATAGAGACTGTGCATCAGACAGCAAAACGTCCATCAGCATGAGTCAAATCAATCAGATTAGTTGCTCATCCGGTAATAAATAATCTCAGGCTCCAGCCTAGATTGATATGCCTTCTAGGTTTAATGGCTTCTTCTATTGTGATGGTTTCTGTAGCCAGATACCACATGAGTTCTTCAGTGGACATTAGCTGTACAATGGTCTCAGAAAGTTCATACTATTCACTACAGGACAGAGTCATGCAAGTCTGCAGGGACCACATTCTCTGGTGGATTTCATCCAATTCAGTTACTCAGGGCAGACTCTTCTGTCCTCTGATACTCAAAGCAACAGCCACCATGGATAACTCTCTTCTTGGGTGAGGTTGGGGAGGAGCATTTCAAAGGGAGAATATTCCAAGGAATGTGCTCCATGGTGGAGGCTATCCTTTACATCAAAGTCTTGGAGTAGTCCTCCTTATGTTGCAGGCACTTCAGACCATCAACCCAAGGATGTGATTGCCATACATTCAAACAATAAGTCAGTGGTTTGGTACATCAGAAAATTGGATGGAACCAAACTGTACCCTTTTTGTTGAGAAGCCATGAGAATCTGTCAATGGGTAAGGTCTGCGAACCACTTTCTAGTAGCAATGCATATACCTGTGAAGTTCAACATCCTGGTGGACAAACTGAGCAGAACTATACTTCTGCCTCACAAGTGGTGTCTTGGCAAGAAATTGACAATGGAGATTTTCAGCTGCTGGAGCCAACCTTGTTGTGACCTTTTTGCGTTTTACCTAAACTACAAATGCAGAAGTTATTTTGTCTTCATCCCTCTACAAGGTCAGTCACAGAGAGTTGCTGTAGTCTATCCTTGGCCCCCAGGTCTCCTTTATGCTTTTCCCTCCTTTTTGTCTTATCACTAAGTTCATTCAGAAAGCAATGGAGTGCAAGACCAGGGTAATCCTCATTGCTCCTTTCTGTCCTAGGCACGTATAGGTCCCCTTTCTTTGACCTCAGCTAGTTAACACACCATGAGTTCTGGACCCATTCCTAGATCTTTTCATGACTCTTCCATGACTCTTCCAGGCTAACTCTACTGGACCTTAAGGCCCTAAAACTAACAGCATGGTTTCTCCAGTGCTAACGGTTGCCAGAGATGCCATGCTTTCCTCCCTAGAAGTGCAAATATTTTTTTCTTGTCAAAGGAAATCTACAAAAAAGATTTGCAAGGGCAA
Source organism: Protopterus annectens (assembly GCF_019279795.1). NCBI lineage: Eukaryota > Metazoa > Chordata > Ceratodontiformes > Protopteridae > Protopterus > Protopterus annectens. The sequence continues at coordinate 5,957,636 of NC_056742.1, read as the reverse complement.
ATAGATGCATTTCTCAATCTGGGAATCCTCCAATGGACTAGATCCCTTTTCAGCACCTCTTCCAAGAATCTTAGAATTTCTTGCAGAAATTTTCATGGATGGGTCTGATTATTCCGCAGTTAAAGTACAATTAGCAGCAATCTAAAACTTCCACATAAGTTTTAATGCTTACATTGCTTCAATGAAAGTATCTGAAGCTTTTCTGACTGGAACCTTTTTATTGAGATCCCCAGTTTGTGATCAAATTCCTTCCTGGGATGTCACCATCTTACTTCAGTCCTTAACCCAAAAACCATTTGAACCAGCAGTATCCATAGATATGATGTTTCTTTCATAGAAGACACATTTTCTGGTTGCCATTACATCTGCCAAACTAGTATCGGAACTACAGGCACTCTTGTGCAAGCTCCCTTCCTTGTTCTCATAGGGATAGAGTGTCACTGAGGACAAACTCTTCCTCTCTTTCTAAAGTAGCTTCTGAATCTGACTTGAATCATCCAATTGACTTGACAGTCTTATTCGCAAATTTTACCAATAAAGGAGAACATACGTTAACACACAGATGTACATGGACAATTTAGGTTCTGTCTCCATTGTACTAAGACATAAAGAAAATTGGATCAGTTGTTTATATCCTTTTCCACGAAAAATTTGAGACAGCGTCTAAAGTAACATTCTCAAGATAACATTTCTTTTGTCTATGATTTATGAGGCATTCCTTTACAATCAAAGCCTAAGGCAAACCCTACTAGGGCAATGGCAACCTTTGTAGCATTTGCAAGACATGTGCCTATCAGTGACATATGTGCAGCAGCAACTTGGTCCTCATCTCATACCTTTGTATCTCAATACAAGTTAGATGTGCAATCCAAGATTCACACATCTTTTGGCTCTGCCATTCAGAGGAATATCCTTCCTTGAGTTTACTCACATCCCTGTCAAGTAGCTTGGAAATCTGTCCCACAAGTTGAATCAGATAAAAAAGACAACATTGGGTACAAAAGTTATATATTTGCCATAACAATAGATCCACCTTGCCTTCTTTTCATCTGGTTCAATTCTCCTCCCTCTTTCCCCCTACCAAAATGTCATTGTACTTCTAGGGATCAGCCAGATTTCCTTTGACCCCTGTCTGATCCCCTGTATATTTTACAATAAATATAGTCTTTATTCTAATTCCACCTTATCCAATTACATATACCTATATCTATATCTTTATATATAGTCACATTTTTATGGTCAGTCAGCAAACTCTGTCATCAGGCAGGAGAGGGGAATTGTGGGTAGGGGAGGAGAGTTCTTGAATCCAAAACTTTGTTATATGGTGCTGAGGACTGATCATTATGGTGTGTACTTAACCTTCGTTTCACATCCATTCATCCAAATTATGTTTAAATAGAATAAAAGAAGTACTTCACTTGTGGAGCAAAAGGAAGTTCCATAGAGGAGGTATTCTCTATGACCAATACATATCCCTCCAATATATTCTATTTATGTTGCAAAAAAGATTGAGAATCTTGAAAGGGTGTTCACACTACCATTGGACTTGTGAATGTATAATAGATCTGATAAGATATACTAGAAGCAATATTTTCATTTAATCAAGAAAAGGCGGCCAACATTAGTTCAAGGCATTTAGCTTGACACTTAGGAAAAGAAATCAAAATAAGCAGAGATGTGTTGGAGGGATAGTTAAAGTCAGAAAAACCAACAACAAAAAGTCACAGTTTATTAGTCAACCATAGCAAGAAATCCATGTGATGTAAATGTCTGCTTCAAAACATGCATGATAATAATAATAATACTAATAATAATAACAGAAGTAATGGTCAGGTAATAATGTTGTATTATTAAAAAGTATGGACTGCTAGATAAATAAGATGCTAGCTCATAAAGAACTGATGGCTTTAATTTTAGAATAGGGATGTATGTGAACTGGACAGTGTGAATACAATACAATTTAAAAAAAAGCATGTTAACAGCAGCCAGCATTCATGAAAGCATTTTGATCAGAGGAAAGTTAATGTGGAGTTCATATTCTAATTTTGAAACAGGTGTTTAACTAGTATTTTAATAATGTTGATTTTATTTATGCTAAATTCTTATTTTAACTTGTCCTTTTGTTTTCTAGGGGTAAGATTTTATGAGCGTTAAGATGATCGTTGTTAAGGGAACCTTCCTCATTTGCTTCTCAGAAAATGTTAGAGGGCATCTGAACTATTACACTTCTGAGACGCCACCTGGGCCTAGTATTTGCATTTTTTAAATTCAATTCATCATTTGTAAATTCTGTTTTAGTTAAATATTTTGTTAGATATTTCTCAATTTATTATTATCTTCAAGACTGGTACATTTATAATAAAGGCTACTAGTTGTTTAATTCTATTGCTCCTCTTATTGAAATCTGTGCTAACAAGTGAGCAGCATTCATCATTAATCAGTTGTGTCTTAATTAAGTTACATTATTTCCACCTTATAGATTATTAAAATTAGGTCATACTTTCTCCCTTTTTTCTTTTCTTTATTGCTTAGGATTATTTCTGTTGTCTTCAGCATCCCTCATCTTGACTTGCTAATACTGTACATTATTCCTGCACATAGCACATAATACTTGGCGGATGGAAAGCCTGCAAAATGATATATTTAATAGTATAGTTGCATAAGGGTGCTCTTTTCACTGACTGTCATCCATACATTATTATTATTAATTGGATAATAGCAAAGAACCTGACAAGTTTTCAGCACTGTGAAAATCTGTTTACATTGCTTGGTGTTCATGTTACAACCATAAAAAGGAAGAATGCATGTCTTTCTTTTGAATGTCACATATTTCATAATTGTTAAGTTCCTGGGAAGACATCAAAGGGATTTTTGCAGAGAGACTGTTCATCTAATTAATTTACTTCTAGTCGTCTGCTGGTTTCTCTTCTGAAACACATTCACAAGTCTGTTTTCATCTACAGTGACTTTCTTTTACAATGCCATATTAAAGCAAAGTGTCTTGCTATAGTTTATGTATATTTAGGTTCCTGTTATGCTGAAAAAATGCATTAATATTTCAGGTAAAACTATACAGCTTAGGCACTCCAGAATGGTGATCAAGAAAGAGAATGTTTGAACAATTAATAAAATTGCCTTCTTGATTGGCATACATTTTGATGTGTGTTGTGTATAATTGTGTATCTGTGTTTAGTTTGCCTAAACTAGGTTGCAGTAAAAATTAGATCCTTCCCATTTCATTTGCATTGTTGATAGAAGCTGTTTCAGCAGAATAAAACGGCAAGTAACATCAATATACAGTGGATATAAAAAGTTTATACACCCCCTGTTAAAAATGACAGCTTTTTCTGATATAAAAATCATTTCAAAACTTTCCCCACCTTTAATGTGACCTGTAACCTGTACAATTCAACTGAAAAACAAACCTGTTTAGGGAAAAATATAAAAAATAAAAAACGTACAATATGCTGGTTGCATAAGCATGCACACCTTTAAACTAATACTTTGTTGAAGCACTTTTTGATTTAATTACATAATTCAGTCTTCTTGGGTACACACCAGCTATCAATTAAAGAGACTCTGATTAACCCCAAATAAAGTTCAGCTGTCCTAGTAGGATTTTCCTGACATTTACTCAGTTGCCTGCTACAGTAAAAGCCATGGTTCGCAGAGAGCGTACAAAGCATCAAAGGGATCTCATTGTTGAAAGGTATCAGTCAGGAAAAGGGTAGAAAAAAATTTCCACAGCATTGGATATACCATGGAACACAGTGAAGATAGTCATCAAAAAGTGGAGAAAATATGGGACAACAGCAACATTGCAAAGAACTGGAATTCCCTCCAAAATTGATGAAAAGGCAAGACGAAAACTGGTCAGGGAGGCTGCCAAGAGACCTACAGCAACACTGAAGGAGATGCAGGAATTTCTGGCAAGTACTGGTTGTGTACTACATGTGACAACAATTTCTCATATTCTCCATATGTCTGGACTATGGGGTAGTGTTGCAAGACAGAAGCCTTTTCTTACACAGAAAACTTCCAGGCCCAGCTAAAATTTGGAAAACAATACATCAAGTCTGCCAAAAGCATGTGGGAAAATGTGTTATGGTCTGATGAGACCAAGGTTGAACTGTTTGGCCATAATTCCAAAAGGTACGTTTGACGCAAAAACAACACTTCCCATCACCAAAAGAACATCATCCCCACTGTGAAGCATTGTGGTGGCAGTATCATACTTTGGGGTTTCTTTTCTTCAGCTGGAACTGGGCTTTAGTTAAGGTGTAGGGAATTATGAACAGTTCCAAATACCAGTCACTTTTGACCCAAAACCTTCAAGCATCTGCTAGAAAGCTGAAGCTGAAGATGAAGAGGAATTTCACCTTTCAATGCAACAATGACCCCGAGCATACATCCAAATCAACAAAAGAATGGCTTCACCAGAAGAAAATTTTAAGTTTTGGAATGGCCCAGCCAGCGTCCAGATCTAAATCCAGTAGAAAATCTGTGGGTGACCTGAAGAGGGCTGTGACAAGAGTTGCCCTCGCAATCTGACAGATTTGGAATGCTTTTGCAAGGAAGAGTGGGGAAATATTGTTAAGTCAAGATGTGCCATGCTGAGAGACTCCTACCCAAGAACACTGAATGCTATAATTAAATCTAAAGGTGCTTAAACAAAGTATTAGTTTAAGGGTGTGCACACACAACAACGATAAAAAATAAAAAAATGTACAATACGCTGGTTGCCTAAGTGTGCACACCCTTAAACTAATAATTTTTCCCCCTAACAGATTTGTTTGATTTTCAATTGAATTGTACAGGTTATAGTTCACATTAAAGGTGAGAAAAGTTTTGAAATGATTTATTGTGGTCTCATTTTTTATAGGTTCATAGGTAGGTACTAGGCTATTGGCCCTAGGGCCTATATAAGCCTAGCCAAAAATGTACCCTGGCTTTCGCCACCCAAGAAAATTATTTTCCTGTGCCCCTGTCGAGCAGAGCCACAGAAGTGATCCCTGGGGTGAATTTCCTATTTCCCATCCAATCATCAAGATTTTTCTTGAATAGTCCTAACGAGGAGCTCTGTATCACAAAAACCTTGCTTTTTAACAGGGGTGTGTAAACTTTTTATATCCACTGTATATAGTGAGGAACCCATTTGTAAATCTGCTCTATGCTTAATCCTCAGTAGCATGCAATTGACAGCTAGCCTGGTATAACATCAAACTAAATGCATCAGCCTGAACTCAAATCATTTAACCCATTCTGCACTTCTGGATCCTACCAATACATCTACTGAACTTCTAAGTATGAAGGCATAATCCTGCCAGACTCCAAGGTCATTTGAATTGGCAGTTTCAACGATGCTTGCTTTCTGAATTTAAAATATCACCAGATATGCTTGCATCTAAGTCTCTATAAATACATTCTATCTATTTATTTATTTATTTAATAAAAAGTATAGCAGCATAGAAGTTGATTTCCTTCTTCTATTCCCATGTTGCAATATTCTTAGTGTGGGATTCTCCACCTCAGGCGACCGACCGTCAGCTCCTATACAAAAGCTTAAGCCTGGTTGCTGTTAGTGTGTGGGATGTCACATGCAGGGCCCTAAACTAGGAGCCTTAAATGTGATGTCTGCCGCACAGACCTCAGAAGTTTTCTGCCGCAGTCAAAAGTTAGATCGATTGCATCGCTCCTCTACTCATCAAGACATCTAAATCTAAGTACCCCATTGGGGAATTCTTTAATTACTATTGCTTGAGCTTGGTTTACTTGTTCCTTTTTAGCTGATGTCCACTAAGAAGGGTAAATGCCAATGCTGACATCAAATTCTGCATAAAGATGCCCATGACCATTGTGTTTTTTTGTCTAGGCTGGGAACACAACCATAATGCCCGCACTGTTTGCCAATCCTTCATCCCTAAAACACTTATAAGCCATCTGGGCACCCTTAATCATTACTTGGAAAACCAGAGACTTAAAAAATTAGCACTTAGGATGGATCCAGAGGCCAAGGTTTCACGGCCTATGTCCTCTGCCTGTCTATTGTCAGATGCCCCACCAACCACCGATATTGGGGTTGAGGGACATTCGTTAGAGCTGTCTACTTCAGTTCCCCTTGAGGTAGTCTTTTCTGAAGTACCAGCTGGCACGTCCACGGAGATGGCTCAGACATTGGTTTCCTAAAGAAACCGAGGAGGAACCAGGATCCACTTGGATGCCCATCTCAGACACCAGAACCCGAAGCCTCTGTTTTAGCTCAGGCCCCTGAAACTAGGCCTTCTCCATCTATCAAATCTACTCCTTTAAAAAGAAAACAAAATTAAATATTTATCTCCCTCTGCTGAGGGACTTCCTGACTGGCAGTCTTTTACTCATTTCCTGATGCAGGCCTTCATGGCTCTTATGTCCACGGCCTCCTCTCCCTACACTATCCTAGTGCTAAGCCCAAGGCCTGCCTCAGCTACTTCTATACACCCTCCCACTTCCCATGAAGAAGAGGAAGAAATTCTCTCTTCATCATTTGAGTCTGTTACCTACTCAGCACAGATAGCCTCTCCTCTAGAATGCTATTCCCCTGATGAGGACTCCATAGAAGAGGACTCTCCTCCTGAGGACATCACTTTTGGGGAGACCATAACTAAAATGAAAGAATATTTCAAATGGGATACTTCTCAAATGACTGAAACTCAAAGCTATGTTGAGCTATTGCAAATTGAATCTCCTAAACCATCTGCCATTCCCCCAATTAGACCTGCATACCTGGATGGATTTACATCAGCATCTAAAAATCCTGATTCTCAGCCACCTGCTGCTAAGAGACATGATTGTTTCTACAAGGTGCCTAGTGACCACAAATTTATTTTGAAGAACCCCTTGGCAGACCCTGCTGTGATTGATGTAGGCCCCAGACAAGAAGTCAAGACTGATCCCATCCACGTCCCTTCTGCCCAAAGTCAAGGACAGCAAAAACATGGACAGGCTAGAGGAGAAAATGTACACCTCTTCCACCTTAGCCTTCAGAGCTATTAATTACCAAACCCATATGATCAAGTATTTATTGGACTTGGTATTGCAAGCATCTACACTCCTATCTTCTCTGCCTGACTCTCCTAACAAGTCTGAGGTAGCATCAAAACTGTCCCTGGTAACCCAGGTGGCCAGACACTCAATCAAATGCAGTTATGATGCAGCAGAGGCTTCTGCTAGATCTGCTGCATCTACCTCCGTTCTCTGCAGATATTCAGGGCTTCGACTTCAACCCCTACCTGAGGATTTTATATCTAAAATTCAAATTCTTGATGCTCCACTAAACTACAACCTCCTGTTTTGGAAGCAGTCTGCTGAACTGTTTAAGAATCATCAGGAGAAAAGCAAGGAGCTTCAAGACATTAAGCACATTCTAGTTTCCCCTATACCTAAATACTACAGAAACTATCCAGCTAAGACCACCTATGTCAGAACCCCCCCCCTTACACTACCACCCCTTGATCTTCCAGACATAGGAGAGGAACCAAAAGGCAGACCTCTACCAGACCAGCCTTTTCTCTACCTGCCCCCAGACAATCCTTTCATGACAGAAATGGCACCAACAATGTATGATCGCCTTGCCCATCTTCCTCTATCAGCCCATCTCTCCTACTGCCTGCCCCTCTGGTGAACAATTACTTCAGATCACTGGGTCCTGGCAATAGTAGAAGAGGGATACTTCCTTTCTTGGAAAGAAAGCCCCCCCCCCTCTCAGGGAATCTCATTCCTACCCCAAAAAACAACTACACCTTATTTCAGACATTATACAAGATCTACTGACCCGTGGAACCACATAACCTGTCCCCCCAGGACAGGAATGAAAAGGCTTTTACTCAAGGCTATTTCTAGTTTCAAAAAAGGATGGACCATAGAGACCAGTCCTTGATTTGTCCTTTCTAAACCTCTTCCGAAAAGTCCCATCCTTCAGAATGCTGTCCCTCTAAACCCTACTTCCACTATTGCCAGCACAGGCATTCATGGTCACTCTAAACCCTAAGGAGGCCTACCTCCACATCCCTATAAAACCCTCTCACAGAAAGTACTTCAGTTTCACTGGGCCCTGTTCCCACTTTCAATTTACTACCTTGCCCTTTGGTTTATCCACTGCACCCAGGGTCTTCACCAAATGCCTTGCCCCAGCCATAGCCTACTGCAGAACCAAGGACATTCAAATCTACTCGTACCTAGATGATAATACTCATTCTTGCAGGAAAAAGAAGTCACCCTAAAAAAGCCATCTGCAGTTTGCCATATCTCTGCTACAGGGTCTGGGGTTCACTCTCAGTCTCCCCAAATATCTCTAACACCACAGCAGGACAAAATCTTTCTGGGATGCAGGATCCAAACAGACCTGATGAAGACATTCCTTCCTCAGGACAAAGTTCTTTTCCCAACAGGCTACTTCCAGGATCTGCTCCAGGTCCACCAACTATCAGCAAGACAATTCCTGCGACTTCTGGGCCTTTTGGCAGCCACCATTCCCATGCTACCATTAGCTAGGATGTAAATGAGAAAACTACAATGGTATCTAAAGAATGTGTGGTCCCAACACAACCACCCTCTAGAATTCCAGATTCCCTTCCTTCCCTGCCTAAAGGCAGAGTTAAGGGGTGGATCCAACAAGTTCAAATGAACCCGGGACTTCTCCTTTACCTTCCCACACCGGCTCAGCACATGCACACTGACGCAACAGACCTGGGCTGGAGAGCTACCATGAATTGCCTCAAGGTGCAAGAACACTGGCAGTCACCCCTCCAGAAAAAACACATCAATGTCAGAGAAATGACTGCAGTCCTTTTGGCACTGAAAACCTTTCTTCCCATCCTTCAGCCAGGTCCCCTTCAAATCTTCAGACAATACCACAGTCATGTGGTACATCAACAAATGGGGGGACCAAGTCCTGTATCCTCTGCAGGCTAGCAATCCAGATTTGGGACCTAGCCTCCCAAAACAACTTATCTCTACAGGCAGCCTACATACCATCCCAGGAGAACCACCAGGTGAAACTTTCAGCAGATTATCCTCTCTGCATCACAAGTGGATGTTAAACAAAGAAGTTTTTCTAGACATTGTCCACCAGTGGGGCACACCTCAAATAAATTTGTTTGCATCCCCCCAGAACAAACAACTGAAAAACTTTTGTACCAAGGACTACTCCCCACTAGCTTGGAGAGTGGACGCCTTCACCATTTCATGGAACGGACAGTTTATGTATGCCTTTCCACCCTTCCCTCTCATTCAAAAGGTCCTTCTGAAAATCAGGAGGGACATGCCACCAATGACAGTGAGAGAATATTCCATTCCCTGGATGTGCACAGACAGCTAAGATTTTATTTGGACAAAACTAAGGCCATAAGGAAATCTAATCAACTCTGTATATTTTCATCCCAGGGCTTTGAGGAAGGCAGTCTCCAAACAAACTATGTTGGATCAGGAAAACTATCTGCTTCTGCTACTCCTACCATGGCAAGGACTTACTTCAGTGGATAAGAGCACACTCCACTATGGCTGTAGCATCCTTCAAAGGCTTCTTCAAAGGCCTGGACACAGCCTGCATCCAGGAGGTAGCCACCTGGTCCACTGTACACACCTTTACCAGACACTACAAATTGGACCATATCTCCAGAGCCAGAGGAGGTTTTGCTAAGACAATCCTGCAGGGATTTCGGGAATCAAGCTACCTCTACCTCTACCCTTCCTCCTTCTTAAGCTTTGGTGCTTTCCCACACTAAGAATACTACAGCATGGGAATAGAAGGACATAGAATATTTGTGTAAAATCTTACCATAACCATAGATGTCCTTCTCTTCCATTTTGCAGTATTCCTTCCCTCCCACCATCCCCCTGCATTCCTTTCATCTGTCTGTGGGGCACCCTAGGGAACCTCCTAGACTATGGTCTCACTGGGCAGTCTATGACATTTCACCGGTCAAGAGGACATCATTTGGCTCTGCCTGGTTCACTGTCCGACTGGGCAGATTATTCTGAGGTATGTGTATGCAGACATCACATTTAAGGTTCCTGGTTTATGGCCCTGCATGTGATGTCCCACACAGCAACCTGGCTTAAGATTTTGTATAAGAGCCGATGTTTGAGTCACCTGAAGCAGAGAATCCCACACTAAGAATATTGCAACATGAAAAAGAAGGACATCTATGGTTATGGTAAGATTTTACACAACTATTTAAATTAGTTAAAAAGAATAAAAATGTAAATGTTTTCCTATTCTAGGCTAATCCATTCCAATTGGCAAAGAGTGGATCAGATTATAACAGCTCAACCTTGACACATTTTTAAGTTTCAGAGAGGTAAATGATTGTTAATCTGTAAAATCATCTATTTTTTTCTTGTAGAAATGCTATTATCAAATGTGTAAATTTTATAGGTCTTATTTTCACTACTGTTTCCCCAAATTGTACCACTCACTTGTTTTCTCCCTAGTCATGTGACTGTCTTGATGTGATTGCCTCCCTTAAAACCTGTGTAATGGTGTATGATAACTCCTTTACTTTTGGTTATTACTATAAAACCAGTTTTATACTTTTTACTGATCTTATTGATAATTGCAAATGGTATGACTGTCCAGCAAACCTTGTAACTGAGGTTGCTACTTAGTCCTCTGGGTTTACTTTCCCATAGATATGTTGAGGCATCTGTGGTCATGTAACAGATGCATAATGCTGGACTAAAAATAAAGCAAAATGCTGAAATTCACACATAAACAAACTTAAGAAAATACTCTGTAACAGATTTTTATCGTAAAAGAATTTAAAACTAATAAGAATACCCTTCAAGCTTACCATTGGTAAATGAAAGGTTAACTATAATGATAGTGTTCACTGTCTGCAAAAGAATTATTTTCTAATTGACCCTAGCCAAGACCTTTAACACTCCAAAAAGAACAAAACAACTTTCTCTATTCTCCTTCCTCTCTGTGCCTCCAATGCCTCTCACACATGATAACCTGAAATCCATCTTGGCCAAGTCCTTGCAACACTTTATAAAATTAAAAATACACAGCATGACAGAAGCACTTCACGCCTACTAACAAGCACAAAATTTCACCGAAAAAATCCTCCATTGACTCTTCACCCTGAATCTCTTCACTGGTTAGATCCTCACAATTTGGAGAACAGCTGTTGTGGTGCCCTTACATGAAGGTGTTGGCTACTGAGTGTAGGAACTACAGTATTATTGAATTATATAAGTTATGTTATATCTCTGGATGCAAACCAGTTTATCTTTGTAAAAAACTGATAATGTCTGCTCTCCCTGGTTAGGTTCTTTGAACTGGTTACTCAAGCTATGGCTAAAAGGCATAGAGTCCACTCTGCCTACTGGAATAAAAAAGCTGTCTTGAATTGGTAATCATGTTTTGTCTTACTTGACATGCAACAGACTTATTGCACCCACCACTGAATATATAGCCTCCTTCAATAGGGATCTCACTAAGAATCTAACCTAGGTCAAGAGACCTCATTGTTTCCTCATCAAAAATATATCGGATATTAATAACCTTTGGTATTCTGTTAGGTTGAAACCTATCCTCCTCCTCTATCTTGTATAGGCTGTTAATGAGTTATCTTTATTTAGCCTAATGGCCCCCAAGTCATTAAACTCCTCCACCTAAATCAAAACTAAAAAGAGTCGGTGGCAAAGCAAACATCCTGTCTAGGGACTTAAACCTAAGCCACCACATTAATAGAACCAACTGGTACAAGGTGTCCTAACAAATTGTATAACCAGTCCTCAAACAGAATCTTCTTACATGCCAAGCAGAGAATTTTCCTGAAAACTTAACCTGTCTGGAGGGCTGGATCAGTAATATAAATTTTTCACCAAGGCTATGTAGGGATAATACAATTTAGATAGGGCACTGTTACTCTTCCACCACATTTTGGTTCATAGGTAAATGCTAAGCCATCAGTCTGCAGTCTACTACACATTTAAATAACAGTCAGTGACCAAAAGAGAGATTCAAACCCTGTACCTTATGTCTGTGAGGAATGCACCTTAACCATTATACCAACCTAAAACTTTTATGTGGTATGTGTGACCTTCTAGATTGTCTCCTTTGCTGTAATCTTAGTAACAACCTGTGAACATGTCCTTCCCTTAATTATAATAGGAACCTCCAACAACAAATTACCTGTTTGGAAAAACAAACCAATTTTCTGTCTGCCAAACTCACAACTACCAATGAATTTCTTCTGCAGATAACTCACATTAAGTGAAAGATTCATTTTGCCAAACATTATACTTTGTTTAGTCTTAATCATACCTCTAAACTGTTCAGATTTTACAGAATGTCCAGATGATTTTCTAGCAAATGATTGAGGATGGAAGAGAATAATGTCAGACATTTGAGATTCAGATATCATGTCCTTCACAAAGTTTATTACTAATGTAAAACCTATGTAAAACCTATCATTCTAATAACTTTCCAAGTTTATAACAGCAATAATTAAAATCTGCCCCAATTCTGGACATTAAAAGGTTGAGAGGTATGGCCTACATGTATCCCCCACAGCTTTATTAGCTAGCTGCAACTTTCTCCCTTTACCCTTTACACACTCAGCAACTAAGCATAATGTCATTTTCATGCCCCATTTAAACTGTCAACTTCTGAAACAACCCTAAATAAATGAGGGCTAGCAGTCTGGAGCCCAGTCCCAGAATAGATAAACATTCCCACAGTAACAGTTTTCAAATATCTACTATTGAATTATTTCAGTGATTAGGTTCGGTCTAGGTACTTCACAAATAACTTAATTACTGTGATGTCTCAAGCACAGAAGTCCTATTTAAGATTTACTTAAAATTTTCTTGTCATATCTCAAGTTGATGTAAATTGGTAGACATCATCTGCAATAAGACTGGCCTTAGTAGCCTTCAATTCTTATTTTACATCAGTGCCAACTACTTGTTTTGAAATGGTTTTAAAGACATATTTTTTGCCTACATCACCTGTTTAGCATGCTTTTGTTTTACTTCATCATTTCTCTGTACACAAAATGGCTATATAAAATTACTTTAGTCTTAGCTATGAACATGTTTTTATTGTGTGTCCTTTACGCATGTATTTTTTTTTTTGGTTCAGGTTGTGGGTAAAAAGTCATTAAATGAGAACATCTGTTTGGATAATAAATGTTAAATAAATTGTTATCCTTAATTTTTCAGTGTTCTTTTGTTGTTATGGTACCAAAAAAACTGCTTTTTGAAAGATTAATGTCCTTAATTTGTAAGGGTGTTAACAAAATAGTACTGTTTGTTTCCTTCTGAGGATGTGTTGTTTAAGGTGATAAGCCAACTGGTCCCATCACAGCACACTGTATTACAGAAATTAATTTCTATATTTATTAAGAAACCACTTACAATGTCAGTGCATTTATTGGTGGCAGTGTTTTGTTGCATATAGTTCATCCCATAGTAATGTAATTGCATTTCTGCTGAACCTTGAATTCATCATTTTTTTTCCATCTTTTTTCAACAGGTTCAGTGGAAAAATCCCAAAGCAAACACACAGCAGGCTCATCCAATTGGCAGTCTGAGTCCACTTAGTCCACCAACCATTTATTTAGTACAAACTGTGCATGACCTCTGCCCTTGTGCTTTAAGTAAGTGTTTGGGGCATCCAATCATCTGCATGTATTTTAGCCTGCATAGTGAGTAGTCTGAAGGCAAGTGTTTCAGTGTCCTACTTTGTAAACCCTAGCCTTGTAATCTGTAAACCCTCCAACACTGACATCCTGCTGGTCACCTTTTACTCTTTACTTCCTAACAGACATTGACATTTACTAATACCGCTCTTAATCTATTTATTTCTCTTATGTTTTCTTCACTTCTTCTAGACTTGCTATTCCCACTATTTATATTCTCCTGTCTTTCTTTAGTGGAACTGCATGTCTTCAAGGAAGTCACCCTTGGTCTACCCCCTTTATTTCTCCTAGCCTGAGACAGTTATTAAAAAACTTTCAGCTCTGAGCTAGTATTTGTGTACAGTCTCTTTAGTGTGTTTTTATTTTGCTGTAAAAGTGCCCCTGGAAAGCAAATAGATATGTATGTAACAGTGATGTCTGCAGTTTGAACGCCAATCTGTGGGCTATATTCTAACGTAAATTATAAATATTGTGGCAGCTTAAAACAAAGAACTTTGTCCGCTGTAATAGCTCCATTTTTTTCTATGACCACAGCAGTCCCATTATTACTTTCTCCTTTAACTGTGCCCAATTCATTGTTTTTCATGGCCCACTATCTCCCTTTCTTAAGTTTATTTCTGTTCTTGTGTAACCACTTTCAGTTTTGAGCCAGCATTTTTCCAGAGCTGCACTACTACATTCTGTCTTACTTTTCTCACTGTCTTTGCTAATCTGTGGTGGTTGGCATAGTCTTTGGACTTTGCATTTCAAACTCCATAGAAACCTTCTTAAATTACACAGTTCTAACAGTCAAGTGCAATTTTTTACTCATCACCATTAGTCAGGTCAAGGTGATATTGGACTAACTCTTCTACCAAAACTTTGTCCTAGAGCAACAAAATCAAAACTTTCATCTACTAGCTCAGAGGCCTTTTAAACTGCTTTGTATATTTTACTTATTGCTCTCAGCAAATTTGTGGCTCTTTTGTTGTTTTTTTTTCTCTGTCTCTTTGCCAAGTTTTCAACCTGCTTCATTCACCCTTGCTAATGGGCGGGCTCAGTCCACTCCCATACACTACCCCTAGTTCCCACCCACCCATCTTAGTTTACATTTATACTTCCATAGCACCACCCACACCACCAGTTCCCTCCAGAAGCAAAACAATCAATAGAATCTCTCAAAATAGTCGCTCCAAATAGTAACACCCACTCTTATTTACTGCCCAAGACTTTCTCTCAAACTGTCTTAATTCTTGCCCCCTATAACTATCAAATTATGCCTCCACAACCAACCCAGTACCCTTCTAATGTTTTCTAATCTTAATTTACAACAAAGATAAAACTCAAGTTAAATAAGATGCTCCTAACTCAGACTATACTATTCCTCCTAACTCTACTAGCCTTCACCACTAATTATCAAATCCATCCCCTTCACATAGTTAGGACTTCAACCAGTCCTCACAAAGAATATCAAAATCTACCCAACCTGCTTAATCAAAAAATTAGCATTGTTAAAGGCTAGGTGCATTAGGGTGGCTAGGATGACCTCACATTTTGAAGACATAAAAATAGAGCTTTGAGTCATTGCTGATATGTTATTAGGCTGTGGTTACCCAGCACCCCTAATTGAAGACATGAGGGCATATGTGCAGTCCAATTGGGGTATGAAGTTTAAACCCCTTTTAGGAGTTGGTTTTAACCATCATACTAATGTGCAGGAAATTAGAAATTTCAAGAGGCTTTAGTTTGAGTATGGTCCATAGGCAAGTGAAATTAAAAGCATTACTAAGAGGAACTGGACTATTTTATGAGGTAACCCAGACATCCATAAATTTTTGGGTTCTAGCCCCTTATTTGTTTTTAAAACAGGTCCTAATATGAACTAAAGCTTTGAAAGGCAACAATTCTGTAAGAACCCCAATAGTTTACAGAAGAGAGGAACAACCAAGTGTGGATCATGTGGACAATATCCCTATATTCCAGATGTCGACAGTTTAACTTTAGCTAATGATTTCTGATCCAGTCTACCTATGTAAAGGAAACTGTCATTCTAAGGGGGTTTGTTATTAGGCTAAATGTTTGCGGTACCCAGCATTTTATATGGGCAAGCCTGAAAGGCCCTTGAGGGAAAAGAATTTATGAACACAGTTATCAGATTCAATAAACCAAGAACCACAGGAAGCACAAATGAATACTTTCAACACCAGCTTGGAAAATGTAACAAAATCATGCAAAAGTCTGAAAGGAAGATTTATTCAAAATTAAAATTAAGTACTTTTGTCCGAATATATCTAAGACTTCATCAGAATCTAATTAAGTATCTCACACATTTAAATATTACACATGCACTTACATGATGCAGCTCTACCTAGTAAATGAAGACACATTCATCAACCCTAAAAATACCTGTGAAACATTAATAAAAAATTCAATATACCATACAGTACCTACAAATACTAATATAATACCTTGAAGAACATATGACCACAAAATATATAAATAATCTATAAAAAATCTTCAAACAACTTGCATTCAAGTCCAAACTTGGTCTAAATAACATACAAGGTTTATACTTTATAAGATCTCACTTTCAAAATACTTGAAATACATAGTTGATAATTCAAATCAAGATTCATGTGCCCCAGGATTCAATAAAGCTTACATGGAGCTAAACTCCATGTAAGAATAGTGGCATGACTCAAACATGGAGTTTGGAGCCTGTGCGATCCAGTAGACAAGGCTGGGGGCGTGCACGAGCCTCCCAGCACTATTCTAACATGGACACCATGGAATAATGCTAATCACTTCATTTGCTGGTGAAAACCATGCAAATGAGGTGAATTAGTGATTCAGCAAGCAGACAGGCATCCGTGTTGGAGTTGTGTCTGCAGCAGAACTGTGTTTGGTTACTAACCGTGTACATTTCTGCAAAAATCAAAACGAGGGAATGACAACTCAAAGTAAGGCCTGTATTATGAGTATTAGGCATGCCAATGGCCAAAACTATGGCCATTGGCATGCAAAAGTGTTTTAAAATTATAAAAATCAAAAATGTTTCTGTCAATTTCGGTTGTTTAAGCAGAGTGCAAACTCGATTGTGCAGAAAATAAAAAAAAAATGTAAAAAGACAATTATATATGAAAGATTGATTTTTGCCATTATAAGGATCCGTAAGCAGACTCATAACAATAACAGGTAACAGTGGTAACTAACATCATAGTCTGCAGTGTAGTGGTGTAACTAAGGACTAAGGCAGTGAGGTATGTAAATGAGCTAAATTTATTAATTAGCAAAATGGTAGACCCTGTCCGCAGGTACCTAACTGCGTAGGAGCTATAATGCGGTAGTGTAAGCAGAAGAATCAGCTGACATGAAAAGAGGGTGTGTCATGGTTGGTGTAAGCACATTGGAGCTCCACAGCTCCTATTTGCGCTCAGCTAAGCACAGCTAAGCAAGGGTGTGTGTCTGAGGCTGCCTAGCTGTGCTTAGCTCCTTTCAGAAATGAAGAATGTGTTCGTGTCCAGGGAGGGCCTTTTCTGCTCAGCAATGTTTACACTAGCTGAAACAGTTTGCAGGGCAGTGCCACGGGGCTTAAATACAGTGGAAATAGAGAAAAAAAGGGAATAGCAGAATAAAGGAAATTAACTACAAATCACTAATAGGGACTCTGCTACTCACAGTGGCCCATTCAAACCCCTCAATAATATAGCTGGCAGGTGGGAAGTATCATAGTCAGCTAATCGCACAGGCAGCATCTGCAGCACACCAGTATAAAGTATGCAAACACCCTTCAGCCTGATTTTCCCACAAACTCTGCACCATTGGAGTACACAGTTGGGAATTTTAACTGACAAAATATTAGGGGGCTGCTGTTGCTTTGCTACATCTGTATGTGCTACAGACTGAGCCGATGATGAAGATGATGTTGACAGTCATCCATGACCAAGGAGGAGAAAAATATTCAGACCCAGGGTAACCTTTCAGGGGCTACATGAGCTGGAGATAGTAGAGTGCTACAGGGTGGACACGGACATACTACAGCAACTCATTGAGCTGTGCTGGCCTCATCTCAGACCCAGACCCAACAGAGGGGAACCCATCCCAGTTGAAACAAAGGTATGCGTAGCCTTAAGAATACTAGCTACAGGTACTTTCCAAAGACCTACTGGGGACATCACGGGGGTCTCACAGGCATCTGCATCCAGGGTACTTCACCAGTTCCTGGATGTCATATGAAGACATGCCACTGAGCACATGTATTTCCTCAGCACTCCTGAGGAGAGGACCAGCAATATGCATCTCTTCCACCGTGTAGCAGACTACCCAGAAGTACTGGGTGCCATAGACTGCACGAAAGCACCACCTGGTGAAGAGGGTATAGTCTACATAAACTGCAGGGGCTATCACTCCATCAACTCCCAGGTCATGTGCAATGCCCAGGGCATTATCATGAATGTGTGCTCTGGCAGCCCTGGTAGATGTTCTTCATGTTTCACTGTTGCAGTCATCACTTGTGGGTTATCCCTTCTGGGTAGCCATTGGTCAACCCAAATACCAGAGTCAAGCTTTTCCCCTGAACCAGCTGCTGTAACTTCAGGGCTGCCATCAGGTTGTCAGTAGTATAAAGGAGAACAGCTGGCGCTAATACATCAGTCTTTCTTGCTATGGAGCCTGAAGAAAAAGCAGTTGGCATGTGTGCCAGTCGGTCTTTGCCAGAGTGAAAGTTGAATCAGAAAATGACTGAAGCTAAGTACCCCATTGGGAACCTTTTTCTTGAATTAACCAATGTCCAAAAAAGTCAGTAATTGTCTCTGCTGTGAAAAACAAATACCACACCGAGACTTCCATAGTTTGTGCATTACTTGTCTAGGCTCAGACCACGACATCCCCCATTGTCAGTTCTATGCACTTTTCAATTCTAGGACTATTTGTCGTAGAGCTGATTTTGTAACCAGGCATTTCCAAAGTAGTTCCTCACATTATGAAATGGCATCCATCGAGCAACAGTCTGTGGATATTCCCAAAAAATAAAAAGATAAAGAAAGGGACAGACCACACAAACTTAAGCCTACAGATGACCTGTCCCAGAAGCAAGTTGTCAGTTTTCAGGAATTCAGTGAGGTGCATTTGCAGCCCCTGATGCCCGACTCATTTCCTTCGCAGGCCTCTACTGAGACCCTATCGGAGTCCGGTATGCCACCGAGGAATGCTTCATCATCCAGTCCCTCGACCGAATCCACTTCATTTGGGTCCAGAGCCACTACACAGGCACCAACTTCCAAGGAGGTTCTTCACACAACAGATTCAAGGCAAAAACCGTCTTCACCTCAGACTGCCACATCCCAATGACAAGTGGATTTACCAAGGTCTAAAAGCAAGACTACCCCAAAGAAAACAGTCTCTAGTTACCATCTTACTCCTCCACCGCCTCAGACACAGCTACTGAAAATAGCAGAGGACCTTATCACTTTCATCAGGGGTAGCCATACCATTCCTTCTAAAAGAAAGAGGGATACTTCCCCTGAAGTTCACACAGAGTCGGATTCTGAACTTTCAGACTACCTTGATTCAGATGAGGAACAACAACCTGTCACTTCCTTTGAGGAATCTGATGCAAAGGAATCTATTCCTTCTGCCCCCCCCGAGGATCTTTCATTTGGGGAAACCCTGCATACTCTCAGAAAACATTTCCATGGGAAGCCCAAGATTATCCTCAGTCTAAAAAAAAACTAAGAGATTTTCTAGATCTTCCTCAGCACAGACCCTTGGCTATCCTGCCTATTCTGAATGTGGTGGATGATGATTTCAATTAATTTAGCCTCACCTCTGATGCTCTAACCCCTGCTCCTAGAAAACCTGACAGGTACTTCAGGGTGCCTGATTAATATAAGTACTTGGTTAACAACCCTGCAGAAGACCCAGAAGTCAACACACAGGGGCCAAAAGGGGCCAAGGCTAGCTGATCAAAAAAAATAATTCCCTCTGACAAGGACTCTAGAGCTCTGGACAGATGGGGTAAGAAAGTGTACACCTCCACAACCTTAGCTATTAGAACTCTAAACTGCCAGTTCCATATGCTAAAATATCAACAGCACAGCTTTGAACTTATGAAATAAAAACATTCAACTTTACCTAACACTAATACTCCCAAAGAATTAGCAGATCTTCTGCACTCTACTTCTCAAGTAGCTAAACACTCCCTGCACTGCAGGTTCAATCATTAGGAGGCACACATGGCTAAAAGAACAGCCACTGCCTGATCATGTAAAATCAAAACTACTTGAAGCCCCCTGGATAAAGACCACTTGTTTGGATCAAAAGCAAAGGAGGTCATCAAAAAGATGGAGGATAAAGCTAAATCTATGCAAACAGTAAAGGACTTCCTCCAAGTTCAACCTCCCAGATTCAGCAAAGCACTGGTCTTTCCCAGTCCCCAACAGACATGTTCAAGGGAGGCCTTGTAGGGACAGACCAGTTAGACCACAAAACCAAGGCCAGCAAAGAACTAAGCAGCAGCCCTCCACCACTCCCACAGCAGGGAGTTCTAAATCCACTCCCTATTCTAAGAACATGCAATGACTCCCACTCTCCCTCCCATCAGAGGTTAGCAGGAAGTATATCCCTTTACAAACAAAATTGTCTGTAACAAAGGACCAATGGGTATTAAAAATCATTTTTCAGGGTTACAAATTTACCTTCCAACAAGTCCCAACTTCAACAGGTTACCTCCATATCAGTGGTCAGAAGCATTAAAACAAGCTCACCTACTGCATGCTCAAGGGGCAGTGAAGCCTGTGCCACAGGAGCAAGCAGGAAAAGGTTTTTACTCCAGACTGTTCCTAGTGCCAAGAAAAGAAGGCACTTAGTGACCCATCCTCGACCTGTCAACTCTAAACACCTTCCTAGAGGTCCCAAAATGCAAAATGCTAACTCTTCAAAAACTTTTACCAATGCTGGGAAAAAATGCATGGCTAGCCACCCTAGACCTAAAGGATGCCTACCTTCATATACCCATAAGGGAGTCTTGCAGAAAATACCTATGCTTCAGAGCAGATTCACTACACTTTCAGTTCTCTGTGCTACCCTTTGGCTTATCTATGGCTCCCAGGGTCTTCACAAAATGCCTGGCCCCAGTCGTTGCCTTTAGCAGAGAGCAAAACATCCAGATTTATCCTTATCTGGATGACTGCCTAATCCAGGCTGACAACAAAGAGAAGTTAATACAGGACTTGCTCTTTGTACAAACAACCCTAACCTCTCTAGGGTTCACTATCAATGGGAAAATATCAAACCTAAACCCCTCCAGGCAGATCACCTTCTTGGGTGCACTCCTGGACACAGCCTCCCAAACAGCATACCTCTCAACAGAAAAACAATGCTTTCTGCCAAATTACTTCTCCCAACTACCTCTCAGAGAAAAAAAAACTCAGAGCAAGGAAAAGTCTGCAACACTGAGTTACATTTCATCCTGCATTCTCATGATTCCCCTGGCTAGGCTGCACATGAGGAAACTCCAGCAGTACCTAAAGAACCTTTGGAGCCAACACACTCAATCTATGGAGACCACTGTCTCCCTCATTCCATGCATAAGGAACAAGTTTATTTGGTGGGCAGAGGCTTGCACTCAGAGCAAAAGCCTTCCCTTCACCTACCTTCCTCAAGGCCAGACTATCACCACAGATGCCATAGACCTAGTTGGGGTGCTCATTTAGACACCCAGTGCAACCAAGGCTCTTGGGACCTCAGGCACCTTCACTTGCACATCAACCTAAAGGAAATTATGGCAGTTCACAACGCTATCATATCCTTCCAAGACCACCTAAAACCAGGAGTCCTCCTCATAAAAACAGACAATACCACAGTCATGTGGTACATTAGCAAGCAGAGGGGAAAACACTCCTACCCTCTCTACCGACTAGCCATGAGCCTCTGGCAGACAGCCTGCTCCATGGGCCTACACCTGATAGCCCAGGAGTAAACAATACCCTAGCAGATCATCTAAGCAGAAACTGCTTAGACCCCCATGAGTAGAAACTCCAAAAGGGGACATTCCTCCAAATCACCCAGACCTTGGGGGGCACCAGAGGTGGATCTCTTCACCTCACAAGCAACAATCAGCTGCAGAAATTCTGCACAAGGGAATTCCACCCACTGGCTTGGAAAGTGGATGGTCTCTCATTCCAATGGACCAATCTCTTCATTTATGCATTCACCCCTTGCCCTTACTCCCAAAGGTGCTGCTCAAAATAAGGCAGGAAGGTCCAAAAGCCATCCTTATAGCACCAGATTGGCCCAGACAACATTGGTACCCCTTGCTGCTCAGCCTGACCAAGGAGC
Organism: Protopterus annectens; assembly: GCF_019279795.1. Classification (NCBI taxonomy): domain Eukaryota; kingdom Metazoa; phylum Chordata; order Ceratodontiformes; family Protopteridae; genus Protopterus; species Protopterus annectens. The sequence continues at coordinate 5,935,632 of NC_056742.1, read as the reverse complement.
CTTACAGGCCCCTGCCTTTAACTGCAGACCTCCTGACACAAGCCAGAGGGGAGATTCTGCATCCAAACCTACACACTGGCAAACTTTCTGCATGGCTTATCCCCCAGGGACTGGGGATAACCCACAGTTGAGCAAGCAGGTCCTAGACATTGTTAAGGAAGCCAGAAGGCTCAGCACCAGTAAATCTTACTGAGAGAAATGGAAAAGATTCAACTCCTGGTGCCTATCTAAAGGTCACAGCAGCTGCCAGCTGTCCCTCCCACTTATTCTGGACTACCTAGTAGAGCTGCTTAACAAGGGCCTCTCCTTTTCCTCTATTAAAATCCATGCTTCAGCCATTTCAGCACATTTTCATGCTGAACAGCCTGTCTTCTCTCACCCTTTGATTAAGCAATTCCTCAGAAGATTTTCTAACATTAGGCCCACTAAAAGGGCACCCACTCCAGCCTGGGACCTGAACTATGTCTTAGAAAAGCAGACTTTGCTTTCCTTCGAGCCAACTGCATCAGCAGACCTAAAACACCTTTCCTGGAAGACTGCCTTCCTCTTGGCTATTACTTCAGCTAGAAGGGTGTCAGAAATTCAAGCACTCATGGCTACTGAACCCTTCATTATCTTCCATGCAGACAGGGTGTCTCTCAGGACAAATCCCACTTTTATGCCAAAGGTAGTATCAGATGTGACCCTAAACCAGGCTATACATCTCCCCACCTGTTTTCCAAACCCTCAGAATAAAGGGGAGAGAATTCTGCACACACTGGATGGGCACAGACAGTTAAGATTCTACCTGGACAAAACAAAGTCCATTAGTAGGATGGATCAACTGTTGATTGGCTTCACCCCAGGGAAAGAGGGGAAGCCTGTCTCCAAGCAGACCATTTCAAAATGGATATCTCACTGCATACAGTTCTGTTGCACCTTTCATGGGAAAGGTCCTCCTAAATCTATCAGAAAACATTCCACTAGGACAGCATCTACTTCCACTGCCTTCCTTAGAGGAGTACCCACCAGGGACATCCTGGAAGCTGCCACTTGGACCTCAGTCCACACCTTCACCAAACACTACCACCTCCCTCTGTTCTCCAGGGCACAGGCAGGCTTTGCCTCTGCAGTCCTGCAAGGCATGCTAGCTCAATCCTAGGAATTTCATGCTTCCATCCTCCCTATCCTCAGCTTTGGGAATCCTCCCACAAGTGATAACTACAACAGTGAAACATGAAGAACATGGTACAGTTGTGTACACTTACCGTAAATGTAGATGTTCGAGTGTATTCACTATTGCGGTCCTATTTACCCTCCCACCTTCCCCCTTAATCTTTTCCTTTTTGGAGATTAACCATCATTCTTATGGCCTTGGGCCACCAGTGGGTCTCTAAAACATTTCCTTCAAGGGGTTCCTACAGGTTAGGGCAAGAAAAACTGATGTAATCGTGCCAGCTGCTCTCCTTTATACCACTGATAACCTGACGTCAGTCCAGAGGCGACAGCAACTAGCGCAGGGGAAAAGCTTGACTCTGGTATTTGGGCCGACTGAGGGGTACCCAGCAAGGATAACCCACAACTGATGACTGCAACAGTGAATACACTCGAATACCTACATTTATGGTAAGTGTACACAACTGTACTTCATCACAACTCCCACATCTGGCATGCATCACAGCTGTACTAGACATTTGCCAGGGGGGGCATCCCATATGGCCATCTGGTGGGGGATGCTGGGTATGGAGCCATGGATGATGACACCCATCAGAAATGCACACACACACACACACACACACACACACACACACACACACAGAAGAATGCCATAATGAGGCACATGCAGAAACCAGGATCATTGTAGAGCATGTGTTTGGGATGCTCAAGTCACGGTTCCACTGCCTTGACATATCTGGTGGAGTCCTGCAGTACTCTCCAGCCACATGTGCACACATGTTCATAGTATGTGCCATGCTACACAGTATGATCCCGCAGAAATAGCTGTGGCAGGAACATCACAGTGAAGGGTCACACAGCCCCCCACCATTGCCAATGTCCCCACAGACACAGGGGGACTTGAAGGAGGAACTCCCTGAGCCTGCTCCTGTTGGCAGATGGAGGCATGCCTAGTATGCCCAGGCCTTGGCAAAGAGGCAACACATAGCACACACACTGACACTGTAGGGACTCTAGGATTGACACCTCTCTCTGACTCACACACACAGTAAAATGGATGCCATACACATCACACTACCTGTACCGTACCAGGTATAGACTGTGTACTGCATGCATCCAACAGAGTCAGCCCTCAAGCACTGTCCACACAACTGCCGCAGGCACAAGGTAAGTCAGTCTTCATAACAATAAATAAGTGGAGAGGTACATTGTGGTAGTATATCTGTGGTATCAATGCAACTGGGATAACAACAGACAGCTGACAGCTATGTGGGACAACAGGGAAATGTTCGCACAATACTGGCTTCCCCAGAGTATGCAGTAGTCCCCTAGGTGACAAATCTCACTGCAGTACATGTGGGAGGCTAATTAACTGGGGGGGTCATAGGACACATGCATGGATGTTAATGTGGGGGTCCCATACTCACCCCTCAGCCTCAGCCAGCAAGTCAGCCATAGAAAACCATAAAGAAATGTCTGGCAAAGGCCCATAAATGGGAACAATGATGAAATATTCCCCTATAGACTCACACAGTGATATCACAGCAGATATTGCAGTTGCATTAAGACTCTGAAGAGTAAGAAGTCTGAAACCCAAATGTCTGCCATTACAATCTAACCTGTGGTCTGTAGTGATATGCCTGTATTCTCCAAGACAGGCATAATACTATGCTACATGGGACTATAATGTAACAACACACCCATGTTCCTGTAGAAATGCAGTAACATTTATGTTTGTAGGGTAATAGCAGCAGAGCACACATTCCCAGGACGGTTACAACCAACTTGATAACTTGTTGCATGTCCACAATATGCAGGGGTCAATGAACTACGTATATGCGTGGTTAATACTGTCAGGGTGTGGCCAGCACTTACTCCTGGCTGTCATGTTTTAGTGGCCTAGGTGTAGTGCTGTAGTTGACAGGGTCCATGTTCCAAGAACTACAGTGCCAGCTATTTTGCATGTCAACTACACCTATGGTAGGAGTGGTACACACTGTCCAGACATCAATATCCATTACTGCAGGAAAGCTGGACATATCAGGGACAGGGGGGCACACATATAGATAGTACATAGCTTGGAGTAACCTACACAGTGCCAAGCATACCTCTCAATTATACAGACTTTTTGCAGAATGTCCAGAGGTTTGAATCATATTTTTGGTCTGTTTATCACGAAATTGTGGTTTTCTGGCAAATCATTGGCAAATCTTGAAAGACTAAAGTCAGAAAATAATGACAGATTGTAGTTTCAGACTTCATACCCTTTAGAAAAATGCATGCTAATGCAAAACCTATTATTGTATCACCTTTCTAGGTTTGTAAGGCCAATACTTAAAAATGGACCCAATATTTAGGCCTTTGTCCCCCAGTTAGTTATGGCTTTGTCCAGATGTCTGGCTCTAAGAAGCTGAACGGTATGGTGCCTAGTAGGACAGCAGGTACCTGAAGGTCAATGTCTTGACAGGTTATAAAAGCTGCCACCTTACTGTGTCAGCACTGACATGTCACTGGCCAACATCCATACCCCTGAAATAACAGGTTGTCACAGAAGGAGCACAAGTATGCCCTGTATATCTGTTCTGCTTGTCTTAACATTGCATTTACCTGCCAACTATTTACAAAACAAGAAAGGGGGTCATGTCGAGCCATCAATGGCAGACAGTGGAGAAGCAGACATTATAACCATAAGAGAAAGCAAGCAAATACCAAACTGGTCTCCCAACTGTCTATGTTTGGCAGAACAGTATTAATACCCTGTCCCCATGTGCTGGCCTTTGTCTGACTGTCAAATATGAGCCTGTCCAGATGTCAGTATGTGATGGTTTGACAGATAGACCAACATGTAGCCTCATAATAACATAGTAACACAAACTGTCTGAGGACCACAGCAGATGTAGTGGTGCAATGATGGACATAAAACTGCTAAATAGGTACACTCACAGGTGTGAAGTCCATAACTTTGTGTGTGATGTTACCCTGCTCACACCAGAATTACAAATACATAACAGCAGCCACTGTGGGCAAAGCCTGTGACTGCACTACAGAAGCAGAGATACACACATAAGGGGAAAGGGAACCACTGGCCAGACAAATAGAGAATGTGCACACCAGAACAAATTGTGCAGTAATATAAGTGCCCTGCAATGTATGAAGTCCATAAATATCACCTGCAAATACACAACACAGACCCACATAAGTGGAGGTCCACAACAAAACAAACACCCAAACAAAGGACACTCAGAGGCAAAAACACATGAGAACTCCATAAACCTACATACCACAGACCATGCATAGTCCACATACCAGGTTCTTGCAAACACTAAGGCCTTACCATACACCCAACATGTTACTCATAGAAGACTCCACTGTGAGATGCACAGATGTGCCCCTCATCAAGCAGGATAAGGAGAACATCATGGTTATTTGTTTATCAGATGCCATAGTCTGCCACATAACATGCATTCAGGTCATCCCACAACAGCTGTAGGTATCACTCTGGCCTGGTCCATGGCAGTGTGAATGATGTCAGATGTACCTCCCTGGACTAATGGAAGACAGACATGATTCAGCTTGCTGAATATGCGTCCCATGCAAGCATGTCCCTAACCTTAATCAGCATTCTGCCGTCACCCAGAATGATTGTTTAATACAAACAGAAAATGATTGTCAGTAACACTTGGATCACTTACTGGCATCATCCCAGGAGGATCCACTGCTGGCAGCCCAGGAACATATGATCAACAGACCATGCTGCTTTGCTATAGATGGCCTGCATCTGTCTCACTTGGCCTTCAGGACTCTGGTAAAGGCCCTTGCCTCCCCCATAGTCCCTTTGTAGGGAAAGTCATGGGGTCCATACTACCAACATAAAACACTCAACAAAACACAAATTAAAGGCCATGCCACTAAATGCTAGGAGTCTAAACAGGAAAATGCAGTCATTGCAAGCAGTTGTAACCCTGGAAGATGGTGACATTTATGCACCCACAGAACCTTCTCCACAGGCGAGGAGAGAAACCCATCCTTACCTGATCACCCATCCTGTCACGCAGCCAGACCCCAACATATGGGCAGCAAAGCCAAAGGAGGTGGAGTATAAATATATATTAGACAGACACACACCTCCAGTTTAGTCAGACAGTCTGACACACACAAGACACTCCAAGTGCAGTCAACTCTTGACAAGACCCCTATGCAAATTATATGTAGCTACAGGCCAATATATCTGACTCAGGACACTACCCCACATATCTGACCCTCTGCAAATCTATCAAGATTCCACCCGTCACCCTGTTTTTGGCTGACTTATATTACCCAACCATTGATTGGAAATCCAACCATGCCAGAACAGAAATGCACAGAGATTCCCCCAGCTTATTAATGCCACTTGATACCCCCACAAGATGTGATACCTATGTTGGACATGGCAGTAACCAACATGATCAACCACTGCAGCACCCCTATGGTATCATCCTCCCTGACAAGATCTGACAGAAAAAGCAGTTACGTGTCATATCACCATCTTTCCTGACCCCCCTCTAGCCATGGTAAAAGGAAAATGTCCCACAAGCTGATCACAACCACAAGAGGGATGGTATAAACAGTTTAACAGCCCCCTATCCCAATAGAGGAACAGGCAACAACTTCCAAATGTACACAAAACTATGTCAGCATATATAGAGAAATGCACAGAATCAGGAATACCTGACAGGACAACATCACTGTCTGCAAGGGAGAGTAAACCTGTCCACAAACATCTGCAATAAAGGAACTATATAACAAAAGAATAACATTACTGTCCAGGACCGAGAAGGAGCAGGTGCACAATTGGAAGTAATCAACCCTTAGTCTGAAACAAATAAGAGCACCAGTGAAATCCAATAAAGACAACTCTGAGACCAAATTGCCCACATCTAAGACAGGAAATCATAAGGCCTTCCTCACATATGTCTGCATTCCCAAAGTAAGCTCCCAGCTCTGTGCAGAACAGGTGGTTCAGGACACCACATACACAAATGCTGTAGATATAGCCAGTCCACTGGCTGACAGAGTCAGTGGAAATGTCTCCCCTCTGCCTTCTATAAGGAAAGCAGGACATCTCCAGTACCTGAACACTCAACCCTTATCACTAGGGAGCAGGGCATCACTGCCCTCTCAAAGTCAAGAAGACAGTCTTCATGGGACCTGAATATATCCCAGGCTGCAACCTACATGAACTGGCAGCATCATTACGCACCCTACACACCCAAAGCCTGAGTACTGTCTTTGTCACAGCCGAGTGGTGGACAGCCACTGTTATCCCTTTACACCAAGGTGGAGTGTTCACTGATCCAGGAAATGAAAGACCCATCAGCCTAACTAGCCTGATCCAAAAAGCCGTGTAATGGATTATCATGGATCTCATTAACAGGGACATTAACAAAATCCAAATACATTACCGTACACAGTCTGCCATTCTCAGGGGAGGTATGTTAGTAAACTCTGGATGACTTCTCTGAGGCAGCTAACAAAGGCATGGATGAGGGAAAGATGGTGCACTCCAGCCACCTTGACCTTGGCAAAGCCTTACTCACTATTCCCCACTTGGCCATAGTACATGAACTCTGTCAACTAGGCAGCAAGCCATATGTTACCAGATGGGTAGCAAACCGGTTCATTGCTAGAACCCACATAATCATAATAGGGGTAGCCAACTCAAACAGTACACCTGTAATGAGTGGCGTACACCAGGAATCAGTCTGGGGGTCTCTGGTATACAGGATATACTTCCCTGAGATGCAGGCCAAAAACACTGGCCTATGGATGACCAAGTTGGCAGATGACGGCAAGCTGGGAGCAATCATCAATATCAAAAGTGATGTGGACATCCTACAACAGGGTCTCAAAAAAACAAATGTCTGATGCCAGAAACTTAGCCTCAAGCTGAATGCCTGCAGATGCATTATCCCCTTCTGAGAAACTGACATCCCCACATAGTATCACATTAACAACAATGTCATACATACACAATCAGTAGTGAGGCATTTGGCCACCCAGGTTGATAGCAACCTGAAGTCTGAGCACCATGCTCCTCCCATTGTACAGAAAGATTCATAGATGGGACAACTCAAACGTAAGGGTATCCCATCCAGGAATAAGGAGGTCATAAGATCCATGTATGCTAACCTTATGATGCCACTCATTTTGTTCAATGCCCCCTCTGGAGAGACCACAGAGGTCACTCACAGGGAGAATGCAGGACCACAAACACCTACCCTACACAGATAGGTTAACAGCACTGTCCCTCTAATCAGTTCCATAAGACTCTGCAGAGGTGACCCCTATCTGGCATACAAAGTAATCCAGATGCTGCCTTGATGGGACTGTTGCACATCTGGAAGTCAAGGCCCACTCAATCAACCTGTAGGTGCAGCATCAACCTGGTCTTTGATATCAGTAGGGCTTGTTGGTGTGACAGATATGTGTCCCATACACACCCCCATCTGTGGGATACAGTCCCTGTCCAAATCAAGCCAAGTGCCTCAATACCCCTAGTGAAGTGTGCCCTGTATAAGTGCATGGGAAACAGGAAATTGCGGTCCTGTGATTCCACCTGTGTCCCTGTTGGACAGGGGCTCTGGGTGCTGACATGTCTTAACATGGACTACACTCTCTTCTGTGAGGGTTATAAGGGCTTCAGGGACAATAGCCTCCTAACCTCATATCAACCTATCAACCTATACACAAATGTCTGTCAGTGGTTCACCACATTACTCTGTACTGCCCTGCCACTGACCCAGAAATCACAGTGCTATGTGGAATATACCACACATATAATGGACATCTCTGCTCGGTAGGATGCACTCTGTACACACACCCATACCTCTCAACCTCTTACAGCAAGGTATCTGGACAAGGTCATAAATAAAAATGGCACAAAGGTCCAATGATAGGCACATGTTTTAAATATAGAAGGTAGGTAGAATAACAGGTTTTGCATTAGCATGAATTGTCTGAAGGTTATGAAGTCTGAAACACAAATGTCTGTCATTATTTTCTAACTTCAGTCTTTAATTATTTGCTGCTAACTTGCCAGAAAACCGCAAGTGTATGAAAAATGGACAAAAATAGACAATCATTTGGACAATCTGCAAAAAACTGTACAGTTGAGAGGTTTGCCCATACCAGGATATGACTTTTCAGGTAAGAAGAATACCACACAAGCAGGAGATCCCCAGCCAGTATATCACCAAGGTGTTGGACTGTTTAGACAGCTTCATTGGTCAATCGACTGTAACCACACATCTCAACTGGCTGGATTGCATAAGAATGTTTATAGTTTGGCTCATAATATTGATCTGTGCACCATGCATCTCATATTTCTCTGGTAAATCACTGTGATGATCCAAGGATTTCTGTCAGTAGGTAATGATGAAATACATTTCAGTGTCAGATGTCATATATGTCAGAAAATGTCTGCTAAAACAAACCCTGTAACCCTAGCAACTTCCTACATTAATAAGAGGAATAATTACAGTATCTCCCTATGTTTTGGCCATTGTATCCCTATTTTGGCAGGCTATCTCCAGATGTCTTGCACTAACAGTTTGAGAGTTATGGCTGTAGCACACATAACCCTGGACAGGAGTGCAACTATCTCTGGAATGGAGTCCCACTGAAGGTCATACTTGGCATGCTCCTACACTTACAGAATTACAGCCCATGTCGGAACCCACATCGGATTATATAACAGTATTGTGCATAGATGTCTTTGCATACTGACAGCTATGTACACCTTAACTGTCTCGACACACACCCATCAGACAGGATTACCCTCAACTAGCTGTAGGTGGCACATATGTGATATATCTGCATCTGTTGCATGTGATACACAGATATATATATATATATATATATATATATATATATATATATATATATAAAAGCAACATATAACAATATGTCAAGCATAAACACACATAGACATAGGGAAGAGAGAGACAGACAGTGATAGAGAGAGATAGAGAGAGACACAGGGAGACACACACACAGAGTGAGTCAAACACAGGGATACCCTGAATGGCATAGAGTGATGTCCTGCTGCAAACAGTTGCATACCGGTTGTAACCCATAGCACATGCCAGCATGAAGGTGAGCTCCATTGTGTAATAGTACTGAGGTGGGGTTTGTAATATCACATCACCTGCCTTTGTGTGTTTATGTGTCTGTAGGTTTAAGTATTAAGAGACCTTTCCTACTCAGTACACTTCCCATTGCCCTACTTTACAAGATCTGCTGATGTCAATCACTTTAGAAGTACTTTTGGACACTTGTCAGCCCTATAAGCTCTGTGGCACATGTGATAACTACGTAACACTATAGTACAAATAACTAGATAGGTAGGGGTTCTAATCTCAGTCCTGGCAAAAGTAAGTGTGTGTGTTTGTTTGTAGGTGAAAGAGTTTTAGGCCATTCCCATGCGGTACACTTCTCAGTGCCCTACGTTAGCAGTCATGCTGATGTCATTCACCTTAGAAGTACCTTTACACAACCCTTACCCCAATAAGCTCTGTGGCACGTGCAATAACTATGTAACAGTATAGTACAAATAACTAGATAGGCAGGGGTTCTTGTCTCAGTTCTGGCAAATGTGTGTGTATATAAGTGTGTGTAAAAGTGTTTCTAAGTGTGTATGTTTGTAGGATAAAATAATTTGAGGACTTTCACACCCACAACACTTCTCAGTGCCCTACTTTACAAGGGATGTTGATGTTGTGAAGACTGGTAGAGATGGGTGAAGGCTGCCAGCCTAGTCAGATAGAATTTGGTATATAATTCTGTCATTTGTAAATATGAATTTTGAAATACAGGCTTGTTTTCTTAAGTGAAAGAATATGCTGTGAAATATTAAACTTAAAACAATGCAGCAACATTGCCCTCTGCTGTAAAGAAACCTAAGACAAGCATTTCTTGTCTGTCCTTTGAAGTTGAAATTATTTCATGTGTGTCCCTTTGAAGTTAGAATTTTGAGTCGATGAGTCTGAAGTGAAGCATCCTGCCTATTGTTTTAACTTAAGGAATTATTACTTGAGATTACATGTAGAATGTATTTTACTGATGTAGTTTCCTGCAGGTGCAAGATAACAATTATGTAGTTTCTGCTAGGCTGGGAACACCAGGAAAGTGTAAAAATGATGTAATGGGAATCAGGACTGAATATAGCAATTTAAACAGAGTGAATGAGAAGGCATTAAGCATTTTTGTCTTGAACATCCAGCACTGTCTTGCTCATATGCAACTTATCTTAGGCTTGTGTTTTCTTTTAGAAATAGCTAGGAACTAGAAAGATTAGACTCAGTGTTTTTCTGTGATGTCAGAACTGTACTAGTGAATTATTTTAAGTACTTCTGTGTGATCTCTGAACTCTTGACTAGCACTGTGTAGTAGAAAGTATTGTCTTGTAGTTTTAATTATTTATTATTAAATATTTTAAACCCTTTAAACTGTGGCTGTTTTGTGTAGAGATAAGTTAAGCTCTAAGAGTACATTGCATGCTTATATTGATCCTGTACCAAATCACTCTAATAAGCCTTGGCTGTTTAGTCACAACTACCAATTGGATAATAATATTACACAGTAATAATTGCACACCCTTTTAAGGGCCTTTGAGTAGCTGATAAGTATTAGTGGGTGGTGACAAGTGGAACTACTGTATAGTCTGGGAGAAAGGGGCACAGCTGGAGAAACTGTGCCAGTCTTCCCCAGGAGTGTCTGTGTGGTTGTATAAACTCTTCTCAACGTGCATGAGTGTGTGTGTGCATGTGTCAGGTACTTGGGCAGGGACACGAAGCACTGGTTGGACAGAGAGGGTGCTAGAGGTTTTAGCTTGCCCACTAGACTGAGATCTGGACCCTATAGCTGTGCCAGTGGAGGGTCTTATTGGGGACCTGGAGAGCAAGGGAGCAACAAGCTCTGGACTGACTGTGATCTTTGTGTGCTCTTAAGGGAAATTGCACTTTACTGTGTGTATTTGTTATCCTTTCCTCCTGTATGAGATGCCCTCTCTGATGTTAGTGGTGAGGATTGAGGCTCCTTGATTGCTGGGCCAGGGCATGGGCGTCACAGATGTGATTCACCTTAGAAGTACCTTTGGACAACCCTCAACCCTATAAGCTCTGTGGCGAGTGTAATAACTATGTAACAGTATAGTACAACTAACTAGATAGGCAAGGGTTCAACTCTCAGTTATGGCAAATGTGTGTGTGTGTGTGTGTGTGTGTGTGTGTGTGTGTGTGCATGTGTGTGTGTGTGTGCATATGTGTGTAAATGTGTTTGTAAGTGTGTATGTTTGTAGGGTAAAGTATTTTGATGCCCTTCCCGTCCAGTACATTTCCCATTGCCACACTTTACAAGGGTGGTTGATGTAATTCACTTTAGACGTACTTTGGGACACTGTTAAATCCTATAAGCTCTGTGGCACATGTGATAACTGTGTAACACTGTAGTACATACAACTAGATAGGTAGGGGTTCTAAACTCAATACTGGCAACTGTGATACTGTGTGTTTGTAAGAATCATATTGTGTGTGTGTGTGTGTGTGTGTGTGTGTGTGTGTGTGTGTGTGTGTGTGTGTGTGTGTGTGTGTGTGTGTGTGTGTGTGTGTATGTGTGTGTGTATTTGAGTGAGAATCATATCCTGTGGGGGTGTGAGTTGTACCATTTTGAGGTATGTACCACCCAGTACACTTCCCATTGCCCTACTTTACAAGGCCTGCTGTCATTCACCTGAGAAGTACCTGTATACACTCTTCAGCCCTCTAAGCTCTGTGGTGTTTGCAATAACTGTGTGCTACTATAGTACAAATAATTAGATAGGGGGTTCTAATTTCAATGCTGACAACTATAGTAGTGTGTGTGAGGCATATCCCCTGTGGCTGTTGTGTGTGTATAGGCCTGTTGATCCCATCCCCATGGCTTTACTTTAAAGAGCCTGTTTATGGATTCTGCTTCATATGCACCATGTTAAACTATGAAGCCCATACCAGTCATCTGTACAGATGTATATGGAATATCCAGATTCGTGCAACCTATATGTGGTCTGTGTCCCCTAACAATGGACATTTATGTGATATCATTGCCAAATATGTCACAGTTACCATAGTGACAGACATGCCAGCATCAGACATCGTACCTGACTCAAACATCATGCTGATACAAAGTCTGTTACTATATCACTTGCAGGTTTGTAGCAGCAATAGATGAGACCAGTTGCTATTTCTGGTGGTTTATCCCACCATCCATGAAGGCATTCCCAAGATTACGTGTTGTAAGAAGTAGTGGGTTATATCCCAGGCATATAATCTATGTGGAACATGTAATGTGTACATAGCACTATAGTACATAAAAGTGGATATGTAGGGTTACTAATCTGTCTGTTGGCAACTGTTTGTTTCTGTATGCACATCCCTTGTGGCTGTATTTACTGTGTTTATTTGATGGCTATACCATTTTGTGTGTCTCTTCCACCCTGTGAACTCCCCCATTGCCAACCTAGTTTCAGCCCATACAAATGTCATCCACCTTACAAGCACAGTTACACAGTTTCTAACAGAAGGGCACTGTGGTGCATGCAATGGTCTTATCACTGTGTATTGTACATAAATAGGTAGGTCATCTAATCTGTGAAGTGTCAACTCTATGTGCATGTGTGTTTCAATGCATGTCCCCATGCAGCAGTGTGTGTGCGTGTGTGTGTGTGTGTGTGTGTGTGTCAGATGGCTCTACCATGTTAATGGCCCAACCCACCAATGACAATCTTAATAGCCCCTGCAATTGTCACCCACTTGAATAGTAGTGGCAGACACTGCAACACTACATTACTTCTGTGCTATTTGTGTTATGTATCTAGCACTATCATTTGTAAGACTGGGCAGGTAGAGGCTGTGCTCAGCCCTTTAACAGCTGCCCCATGTACAGGACTATGACTCTGTGTGCACTATCAGCACAAAAGGCCAGACTTGCATATGAGATAGTATAGGTTCATACACAGTACCATGCATACCCTCATCAACTGTATCAAGGTTGAGTGGATTGGAAAGAAATGGCAGGGGCAACAGATGCTGATAGGTAAATCCATTGCAGTTATAGTAATAGCTAAGCTTGTGAGGGACCTAGTGCCAGTACTCAAGTAACCTCCTCTGTATGTATGAGGCTGTGGTACTACAGAACACTCAGGTGACATGTATGAAGGCTAGCTGGCTGTGTCAAGGGGTGTGTATGCAAGGCCACACTGTCTGCCCCAATTGTCCCTCATACACTGTTGCATGCTTACACACCTGGTAAACATGTACCTATACAACTGCACCTTGGCTATGAAAAGGTCACTGTGTTTCCACTCCAACATACTCATTGTTGGCAATATCAGCAGGCCCACAGGCTGCAGACACAGACACCTGGAACACAAACAGAATACAGTATGTGAGACTACAGTCAGTCAGCAGTACTAACAGCAATAATGCATCATGGCTAAAAAAGGTACATACACTTCGATGTGTACCCATAACTATTGCCAGCAGACAGCACCTTATACAGCATTACATTACTACATTGTACTATATTCACCCTGTGCATCAGACCCATATTAGCATGTCCTTGCATCAATGGTATGGATAACAGGGATGTGGAACAGGTATCATCACATGCACAGGGTGTGGTGTAGGTTTGCCAGAGGCCTAGGTTGGGTCATATGGTTGACATCATGTGTGTGTGTGTGTGTGTGTGTGTGTGTGTGTGTGTGTGTGTGTGTGTGTGTGTTTAGAAGGGTGGTATTCAACTGGGCCGTGCAGAGGAGCTGTGTGTGTCTGGTGGTGACCTACCTGTGACAGAGATGTGAGTGTTTTGTATGTGCACAATCAAGCCATGTGGTAGCCCTACACAGGACAGCTGTTGTTGGACAGTTGTGGACCGTACATGGCAGGATGTACAGTTCACCGTCTCCCACCAGGGACATGGAAACTGGTTCTGTCAGGAGTGTCACTGGCACCACCAGGCCCAAGGTCAGATGCAGTACTACTCCCTGATGGTGACTGCTGTCTGCTGGATCCGCTTCCCTAATGGGACTGTCCAGGACCAAGTGCCCATGGCCTGCTCCAGTGTGATGTGGACAGCACCCTCCTTTCAGTAGTGTTGGTGGTACTGCCACTATGGGAGTGTTTATATGCATGGCCACTTGGGCTCTCAGTTGATCTTGTTGCTGACCTACGTCCACGTGGCCGGTGTCGTACTCCCATCACATGCTCAAGCATAGACATTGCATGGTGGAGCGATGACAATGTCTCACCCCACCGTCTCTCCGTGACATTAGCAAAATGATGTATGGCATCACCAATGCCATTGAGATCATCACACATGGCAGGAAGTGATGCATTCATGACCCTGAGTGTCTGTCTGTTATTGTGTTTAGTACATGCCTGTGCCTCCATGACAGACCGAAACATGCGTCTGGTGACACTTACTATGACACTTGTGACAGGGGCTTGATGGGCAGCAGTCCTCCTTTGAGCACCCCTGTCCATCTGCCTGTGTGGGATCTTGTCTGCTCTCTCACTGTGGCTAGTGTCTACACTCACACTTGCCATAGTCAATACACTAGCCTGTTCCATGGGACCACCCTACACCTGTCCATTATCTGTGGCTGCTGGGGACTGGGTATGTGTGGGCATACTGACTGTATGCGGGGACATTGTGGGTGAAAGTGGGATTTCAACCAATGGCGCAGACTCAGCCCCCCCCAACCTATGCCTCACTATGACCACCATCATCATCAGAGTCTGCTAAGACACTGACATCAGGTTGTGAGGGGGAGGGACACCAGCTCCCATGTTCACCTCTGAGGGGAAGACAAGATATGTGAATTAATACCCTGCATTATAATGTTTTCTTATACACATGCACACACACACACACATGCACACACACGCATGCACATCTACACACACACACACACACACACACACACACACACACACACACACACACACACACACACACACACACACACGCATGCATGCATGCACATACAGGTGAGGTGGCACAAAGTCAATATACAGACCACACAGTCTCTGAATGATGACATGCACGACACACAAACAGAACACAACATGCACACTCTGGACAGGCCCTCAACAACATGCAGTGCAGCTATGTCCACTTAATGTTGCTACTAATATACCCCTCTGAGATATGTGAGGAGTGGTAGTATGTGATGGACCTTCACCTAACACACACTGCATCCGTGTACACAATATTGCTGTACCGCTGTATAGCACAGTGGCAACATCTACAGAAACATAATTGTCAGTATGTTACAGCTCCTGTGAATAGGCCCCTGTGATGACCACAGTGATGCACTGTAGCTAACCCCACCACAAGTGAACACGCACATATTGCAATATGGATAAGAGTAACAGTTGTGTGAATGGAAAAATGCATGCCCTTAACATGCCTAGGGTATTGTTTAGCCACAACAAGATATCTCCGTACTCACTGGCTTCAAGCTACTGTTCCTCAGCCAGACCAGAGTGACCTATGTAGTTGTGGGGAAGAGGTATTGTTGCACTCTGACATGTGGCATTGGTATAGGAAAATTATGAATTTCTGAACATGTACAGTACATTCTCTGATACTACACAAGTTGCTTTCATTCACTACAGATATGCACATGTGTGCATTACAAAACCCCACCCACAAATGCAGTCTGACCTGACATATGCTTCTAGATACCCCAAGGATGCCAGTATGAATTATACAGTATAGAAGTGATATCCAGTAGGGCCTTACCTGGGTACTCCTCGCTTGTTGTCTGGTTGCCAATCACATCCATGACAGAGGTGTAGATGGATTCCTGGGTTGCAGTGGCTGCCCCAAGGTTGGTGAGGAACTTCTCTGTATATGTCAGTGGGGCCTGCATAGCAGGACCCCCACCTATGTCTGTACGGTCGCTGGCCACAGCTGCAGCTCTCTGCTGGGCATGTTGAATAAGGTCAGTTACCCTGTACCTGACCTGATCATAGGTATGCCCATGATGACCTAGATCATTGATGGTTTCCAGTAGGTCGTTCTACAGGGTGGTCCATTCCTGTTGCTGGTGTCTGCCCCTGCTGAATAGCACTGTGTGATGTAGTCTTAAGGCATCTACTATTGCTGCAGTCTCAGCTTCCAAAAAGGATGGTAATTGCTGTCACAGCATTGCACCTGAAAGATATGAACAGGGAAACACATCACAGGACCTCATACATCGGGCACCATTATGTACAGATCATGCACATCCACATTTGCTAGCACTATCCACCACTAACACCTACATCACACCCTGCCATCTATCAGCGCAGTATATGTGTGGGTAGTCTCACCACACTGGCATTACAGCATGCATTGCACTCCTGATCCCGATGTTTCATGTTCCCCCGATGAGGACCATTAATGTATATAGTCTTCCATTCATCATTCACATCAGACAGGACATGCAGCAGCTAGAGACATCACAGAAGTTCCCTATCAGGGCATAGCAGCCCATCAGACATCTACCATACACCTATAGGCTATGAGGCCAACCCTCTACCCAGTGTCATACATAACCTTCAAGTGTTACCTCACTCTTGCATGCCATACAATCACATACCCCACATTGCTGGGACTGCTGCATGAGTGTAGGTCATGCTCCACTTTGTTAATAAACACACACACACAAACACACACACACACACACACACACACACACACACACACACACACACACACTCCTGGTAAAGTCTGGGACAACTTTGCTAACTATGGGCCCTTCAGCCCAGACTAAAACGTAGTTAAGACTGCCACAATCCATCTCTTTAACAGCTAATGTAAGGCCCTCAACAAAGGATTCAAGTCCTCCTGTGTGATGAGCCTATTAGCAAAATGGTAAGTGTGACCAAGACCAAGGTTATTGGAGTGAGCTATACAGTGTCACCAAGTGCATATGCAAGTAGTGTAAGACTCTGAGAGCTGACCTACTGGTATACAGACCAGACACAATGACAAGGTTTAACAATATGTGATAATAACTAATAAAGGAACAAGATAATACTCTATTGATGCCATTACTACACAGTTCTGACTCACAGGGATTCATTTAAGACAACATTGCAGAACAGTCTGCAGTACATACAGGAAACATGTAAAGTACTAGGTGCATGGGTTCATAGGATGATACTAGACTATTGGCCCAGATGCCCTCATAAGTCTAGCCCAGATTTTTGTCCCTTCAAGGCAAGCACCTGTTTCCCCTGTCCAGCTGGGACACAGGCAGGATCCCAGGGGTGTATTTTCTGTTTCCCATGCAGTTGTCCATCTTCTTCCTAAAGAGGGCTATAGATGTACTCTGCTAGATATGGGGAGGGAGTGTATTTTACAGACAGTGTATTGCTTGGGACACAAATCTATTCTGCCAGCAAGTACTATTCATGTCACAGACTAGGTGAGGGCCTTGTGTGTGGGGTGCGTGAGTGGGGTTTGTCTTACGGATATGCAGAAACTCCATCAAGGCTGGTTTGGAAATGGCCTTGCATGCCAGACACAGGTCACCTATGATCAGTCTGTATGAGAGATACAGGGCTTTCAGCCTGTCTGTACAGGATAGGTGTTGCAGTCCCTCGATTTTCCTGGTCAGGAACCTCTGTGGTCTCTGCATCTGCTGCATGTGCTTGGCAAGGTAAATACCAAAGGTGCCATTGTATTGGGTCTGATAAGGATGGAGTACCGGGATGTTATGGCCTCCTGGTTCCTGGATGACATACCCTTATTTATGAGGTGGGCCATGTAGACAGCCTTCCATACAATGGTGCCAATGTGGTTGGAAACTGTCAGCTTGCTATCAAACTTGGTGCATAAGTCACCTCACACCTGATTGCATGCTCAATACATTGTTATTAATGTCATTATTAATGTGGATGACATCTACCACAACAGGGATAATGATGCATTTTCTGGCATTCAGTTTGAGGCAATGCTTCTGTGACCAGTCATTGATTTGGGTAAATGCCTCTTGGAGGAAGCTCACATCAGTAGGGGAATGTAAGACAGTGGCCAGCATGCAGTCATCTCTAAATCAAGTCAGCCACAGACCACTGGTTTTGTCTTGAACTTCAGAAACATATATCACAAACATTAGAGGCCCACAGACCGATCCTTGGAGTACACCACTCTTTAAGGGTCTACTACAAGAGGCGGTTTACACTACTTTGACTGAATGGGTACTATCATTGAGCCAGTTAGGTACCCATCTGGTAACATACTGTTTGATGCCTAGCTGTGTAGGCCTATATATTATGGCTGACTGGGGATTATTGTCAGAGGCTCTGGCTAGGTGGAGGTAGGCAGTATGCACCGTCTCCCCCACGTCCATGTGTGTTGACCACTTCAAAGATGTCAACCAGGTTTAACAGGCCTGATCTCCCATTGACAATACCAAACTGTGTGGGCTCAAGCATTTTGAGGTTGCCAATGTCCCTGTTTATAGGGCCCTTGATAATGCCTTCAATCCCTTGCAGATCAGGCTAGCTAGGCTGATGTGCATATGATTGGCTGAGTCAGTGGATACTTCACCTTTGTGTAGAGGGATGACAGTGGCTGTCCTCTGTGCAGATGGGATGACACTGGTGCTCAGACTTTGGTTGACTAATGTGTGTAATGGAGCTGAGAGCTCATGGCTGAGTTCATGTAGGATGCAGCCAGGGATGGTATCAAGCCCCATGGAGACTTCAGTTTGTTGCCTTTGAGAGGGCATTATGAACCTGCTTCCTGATGATGAGGGGAGGGGGGCAGGTGCTGTGCAGGTCCTTGTTTACTGATGGAGAATGGGGGGGGGTGAGGTTTTTACTTAACCTGTCTGCAGCAAGTTGGCTATATCTATGGCATATGTGTAAGTGGTGTTATTGACCACCACTACAGAGCAGATTTGGGTGTTGTCTCTGAAATTGCAGACATATGTAAATGAAATTGCAGACATATGTAAAGAAGGTCTTGTGATTGGCCTTGGTGGATGTTTCCAATTTGCACTCAAAGTTAGCCTTGGGGTAATTCACCTGTGTGACTTTATGTGCTTGTTCAGACAAAGGTGAGATTGCTTCCAGTGTGGCACCTGCTCCTTTCTGGCCCTGTACAGCAAATATTTCCACCTATTATGGAGTTTGTTTATTATTGCTGTCCACCTCAGTAGTTTACTCTACTTTGAGGGAGATGATTTTGTCCTGTCGGGTATTGCTGAGTAGGTACATCTATGTAGGTGATCATATAGTATTTTGGTGTAGGCTTGGACATTACTGCTAGTTCCAACTGACAGGACGGTGGCTGTGAAGATACTTATACCTGCTCTGAAGAGATTTATAGTCAATTTTGTTTGTTTTTTCTTTGCCCTGACAAGGGGGAGGGGGGTGGGGAGATGACCTCAAAAGTGACAGCTTTATGGTCAGATCTTACCAAGAAGGATGACACTGTAGGAGTTCTACAGTGGCTACTCATGTTGGTTAGGACCAGGTACAGGATATTTCCACCTGTCATATGGGTGTTGACCAACTGATCCAATGCATCGACATGACAAAGCCAATGAATCTCTGTGAGTTCATGTTCAGGTATAATAGGTCATGCACACTATAGTTGGGTAGTTAAAGTCACCCAGGATCAGGGTAGAGGGTTGAATCTTGACAGATTCAAGTAAGTCCAGATAGGTGTAGTGGGTGTTCTGAGTTATGTTTGGAGGTCTGTAGCTAGCTATGATTTGAATAGGTGTTTTTTCAACAGTTAACTGCACTTGGGATATCTTCTGTGTGTCATACTGTTGGACGTGCCTGGAGGTGTGTATGTGTATGATAACATTTAAAACTACACCTGCTTTGGCTTTGCAGCCCTCCATTTGGGGTTTGAAAGTATGGTAGGCTAATTAACATGACAAAGTTAGTGTGCACTCCACAACTTCAAACCAGGTTTCAGTGACTGCAGAAATTTCAACAACCTCCAGGACAAGGAAGGCTTGCAATGACTTTAGTTTCATGCTACGATTCCTAGCATTTAGCAGCAAGAAAATCCTAGGATGCAAAAAACTCCCTCACCAGCCTCAGTAAGAAGCTGAGATCCCTCATAAAATCCTCAAAAGCTAGTTATGAAAATAAAATTGCCAAAGATTCCAAAGACAACCACAAGGCATTCTATAGTTATGTCAAGAATCTAAATGGCAATGCTCAGATCTGCTCTGAGCTACAGCAGAATGGCATTAAATATACTGATCCCAAGGATATTGCCAATATCCTGGCAGATCGATTTAGTGCCAACTTCACCCCCTCTCTCACCCCCTAAGGGGCCCATCTCAAAACCAAAAGATTGCCAAATTCCAGTAATCACGGCCACACAGAAACCACACTCTCCAAAGGTAAGAATACAGCATCCATGGGACCAGATGCCATCCCGGGATGTGTACTACATGAACTGCAAAATGAACTGGCACCTCACCTAAGTGTCATGTTTAATCATAGCCTCACCTCAGGCTTTGTGCCCACTGAGTGGCGCACAGCTACAGTTATCCCATTCCACAAGGGGGGATCCACCTTGGATCCTGGAAACTACCGTCCCATCAGTCTGACGAGCCTGATCTACAAGGGCATGGAACACATTATTATAGAACTTATAAACAAAGACATTGGCAACCTTCAAACACTGGACCCCACCCAGTTTGGGTTTGTGAAGGGCCGATCTTGTCTCCAGAACCTGATTGACTTCTTCGAATCAGTCTCCAGAGCTGTGGACGAGGGTAAGGTGGTCTACACAGCCTATCTGGACCTCGCCAAGGCCTCCAACACCTTCCCACACTCTGGAATCATAGATAAACCTACTAAGCTGGGCATAAATCCCTACATCACTCGATGGGTTGCCAACTGGCTTACTGACAGAACCCAGACTGTAAAAGTAGCTGACTCCAAATCCAGCTCCAGACAAGTGACAAGTAGAGTACCTCAGGGTTCAGTCCTGGGGCCACTCTTGTTTGGCATCTACTTCTCTGAAGTACAGGCCAATAATAAGGGACTCTGGCTAACAAAGTTCGCAGATTGCTGCAAACTGGGAGCCATTATTGAATCCCCAAATGATGTGGATATTCTATAAAAGGGCCTTACAGAAACAGATGCCTGGTGCCAGAGCCATGGGCCCAAGCTTAATGCCAAGAAATGTATAGTTACCCCCTTTGGAAAAAACATGTACCCATGAGTTACTGCATAGGTGGCAGTACACTAAACATCGAAAGTGTGATGAGAAACTTAGGGACACAGGTGGACAGTGGTCTCTCTTTTGATAACCACATCACCACAACAGTCAGGAAATCCTTCTATGTGACATACCTCATCACTAAGGGCTTTTCATCCAGAAAAAAGGAGGTCATTGTTCCACTGTACTCATTCCTCATTAGACCCATTATAGAGTATAATGCCCCATTTGGTATGTACCTCACAAGACATCTGCAACAGCTGAAAAGGCCACAGAAATACCTCACTAAAAGAATCACAGGCCTAAAGCAGATGCCATATGCTGACAATCTAAAAAAACTCCAGCTATACTCTGTGGCATATTGTCTACTCAGAGCCGATCTCTGCTTAACATACAAGGCCAGGTCAAACCCTGAGCTGTTGGACATGCTCCACTTAAAGAAATCCCAATCCCTCAGAGCCACACACTCCAGGGATCTAAACCTTGTCATCACAATGAACAAAACATGCTGGATGGATAGGTTCCTGACCCAGAGACACCACAAACTCTTGGATATACTGCACAAACATGTCAAGCAGAGCACCTCCTTGGCCGTCTTCAAAAGGAACCTTGATTGGATGGGAGATAGGAAATTCACCCTGAGGATCATGTCAGTCACCTTGCTAGACAAGGGTCCAGGGAAGTAAATATTGTGGGAATAAATATCCAGGGAATTGTTATGGCTAGGCTTGTATAGGCCCTAGGGCTGATAGCCTAGTACCAACCTATGAACCTGTTACCTTTACATTTTGTTTATAATAAGCTTTTCTGCGGTTAATTTTCTGCTCATGACTTTGCCTTCAAAAGGCACTATGGGGAAAGCAAGTACCTTTACCAGAAGCCTAAAGCCCAGGGGAGACAGATGAAGGCCATTTCTGGCAAAGTGTTGGGGTCTGTCAACCATGTACTGTCATGTGACTGAGACAGCAAGGATTCTAGGTTGTTAATGTGCTTGCATCTGTCACATATTGTGTTCCTAGGTGGTAGTAGCACACAGTTGTCTGTGTACATAAGGCAGTGGCTACAGTGTGTCAGGA
Source organism: Protopterus annectens (assembly GCF_019279795.1). Classification (NCBI taxonomy): domain Eukaryota; kingdom Metazoa; phylum Chordata; order Ceratodontiformes; family Protopteridae; genus Protopterus; species Protopterus annectens. Next base: position 5,913,136 of record NC_056742.1, on the reverse strand, counting down.
TCTCCATATCAACCAGACTAGCATGAGAAAACACAGGAAATTGTCCATTCATGGTTATCAGCATCTGTGGAAGAGAGGTCAGGGATAGTAGAGTGGGTCCTATTTGAGGATAGCACATATAGGTGTGAGTATGGCTGGATAACATCAAGACAGTACTTGCAGGTGAGGGCCTCGGTCACACAGGAATGCAGGTAAGGGAAAGAAATGCAACTGAGATACTTCTCAAAGTGTTAAAACTGCACAAAAGCACAAAGTCATGTACATGCTGGGTTTAAATACCACAACATTGAAGATAAAATAGGAACACTGGGATTGACCAATCAACCCTTCTCCCTGTGCTCTTAGCTCAAAATCCTATGGCAGACCAGTGCCACCCAGTTCACTTACTCCCATTAAGAGCAGACAGGCCCTGGACAACACTAGATGATGTAGCAGGAAACACAAGAATCACACAAACAGCTGTGACTGCAGCAAAGCCTGTAACCAGACTATGCTAAACATATTTAAAATCTTTTTAGATCAGTGTAACACAGATGAACAGGTACACACTTAAATATGACAAGAGCAAACAAATTTAAATGGATTAACCAGTTAACCAGTAGTAAAGCTCAGAACAGAGCTGTGTTCCAGCACTCTTTAGTCACACAACTTCTAACTGCACACTCCTGCCACTAGGGTGCAGGGGAACCCTCTCCAAAAAAGATGGCCTGGATTAGTGTTCAAGTTATACAAAGAAAGCTATATTCGGAAGATCAGGATGTAGTGTATGCTACAGCAAATAAGGCATACCAATGTCAGAAATACACAGTTCAAAGCAGCAGTAACAATGAGCCTTTAACCAGCAAATTCTAGCTCAGAATGGCATAATGTAGCCTCTCCTACCACAACAGTGCAGACCACAAACATACTTCATGTAAAACTACTGGCCTAAAGCCCATGTGCTTAAATGCACAGCCTTAGCATAACAGAATTACATCAGGCTACTGACAAGCAGTAATAAATGCAGCAGAATAAGTGCAATTGAGTCATTGTAAGAACAGGCAGTGACAGCAAATTAAATGAATACAGTTGGAATAGACAGAAATACAGTAATTTTTTTTTGTTTATAGGTTATGTGGGAAGGGATGAAACATGAAAATGTCTGGTTGAGAAATGAAAGGGGGGTGGGGTGGAATACAGTGGGCTAGCCCCTCCCTAATGATAACTGTATACTCAGTAGGATAAGCTGATGAGATACAACTGGGAGGTGTGTTCAAAATGAGATTTGTAGTAGGGGTGGCCAAGTCATATGCCAACAAGGAGCATTCCGTGCCTGAGCATTTTCGATCCACTGGGCCAAGAGTGCCCCGATCCTATGCTTTTGATCAGCATAATGATACCTTACCTGGTCACCAGATTGCGGGATTCCAGTTGCACTGGTGAGATCACATACCAGATGGTCCCAGGCCTCCGCTTTGTACTGTGAGCCCTGGTACTGGCCCTGCAGCAGTCTGTCATCATGGTGTTCAATGAGGAGTCCAGACATGACCCTGGATGCCAGAATGCCCCAGCTCTGCTCCTGAAAGTGAGCTCCCTCTCCAATGCCAGACATGGTTCCTGCACAGATCAAACTTCAACAGGTTCTGGGTGTATTCCCACCTGTGTGGTTTAAATAAGGCCATATTCTGACCCTTTGCCATCATTTGACTATTTTGAAAATGTTGAGCACAGCTTAGCGGTGTGCAAATCAGCTAAGCTGTGTTGAGTAGTGTTTAAAGGAAAAAATGCTGAATAGTGGTTAGCAGTGCACAAATCCACTTAGCTGAGCTAACTGCTGCTTAGAATTAATGTCTGAGCAATGCTTAAACCACCTGAACAGAGCTAAGCACTGCTAACATTGCTCAGTTTTCATTTAAGAATAAATATCAGAATTGTAAATTAATTATCATTACTGACATATTATGTGTATATGATTTACTTTACAAGACATCCCCCTATGTGCTTTCATTACATTACCTTGGGATGTGACTATACTGTATGGGACACTTGTGTATACACTGGTAATTTCACGTTATATGCACTGGCACTTCCATTTTGAACCAGCTACGCTACCCTGGTTAACAATTACCAATTACTACATAATTTAAAATAAAAAAAACTAATTTTAACAATGCTTTACCATGTAAAAATGAAGAGCCTGTCTTGGTACTTGAATCGTGAACTGCTGCATGCAAAGCCGGAACTCTAACCACTGCACTGTCTTGCCATTGAGAATTTTAGCTATACATTTGTATTTATCTCCTATGAGATGTTTAAGCATTGCTGAACAGAAGACCGCAAAACATGCTGAGCTGTGCTTCAACTTAACTTATAGCGGAAAAAAAATAATACATGCACTTTAATTGCATGTATTAATGCTAATAATAATTCCTATTTGGTAATGCACTGTATCATTCTATCAACTAAGTCTGTATGAGCAATATCAGGATTGAAGTCACTACATAATAGCATACATTTGAGTGTCAGACTTCTAATCCTTCTGATAAAGTTATGTTAATACAAACCCTGTTCCTCTATCAACTTTCTATGTTTGTAAGAGCAATATTTCAAATATGTCCTTATTTGTTCTCCCATCATTTTAGGTTTTGTCCAGATTTTTTGCTCTAAGAGGTTGAGACGTATGTATAAAAAGTGCTGTATGGTACTTTTGGAATGCGGGGGGTGTGTGACAGTACTTGTCACACACACCCCTGCATTGCTTCCCAGAGGATATGTGACAGTACCTGGCATACACCCCCTGCATTGCTTCCCATTTAAAATCCTGCTTTCAGTGTCTGCGGACACTGAAAGCATTTGGAAAGTGCCGTATGGCACTTTAACAATGCAGAGGGTGTGTGACAGTACCTGTCAAACACCCCCTGCATTGCTTCCCATTTAAAGTCACACTGAAAGCATTTAAAAATGCTGTATGACACTTTCAGAGTGCAGGGAGCATGTTGGATCTGCGAGCACTACTGAAACATGCCACCTGCACTCAATTCAGTGTTCATGTCCACAGAGCTGCTCTCAGTAGCACGCCTTAACTAATATGAAAGGTGCACTGCTGTTAAGGCTATGCAGACGCAGACACCATTCACTCTATGTACAAATAATATTATTCCTATATGGAGTTTATTGAATCCTGGGGGTGGGCATTAAGCCTAGTCTAGGGTTTTTATAAATTATTTCAACCCCCATAAAATAAAAATTTGTGAGTGGAAAAATTCAAAATGTGTTTGTATAATGTATTTTTCTGTTCCTTGTGGCTGATGTCATATTCATATATGCAGTCTCTCAGTCTTCACTGTCTTGCCCACATAAAAACAAGGACAATCCTGATATTGTACAATATAAACTAAACCCTCAAAATTACATGTATAATGAAAGGAAGTTTTCACATGTCTCCCATTAACAATTAGTGTATTTTTCATTATGATATACTTGCACTGGGGGCAAGTGCCACATTTAAAAGTTCCTCATTTTTTAAAAGTAGTCACCAAAGGTGCATTCTTATTATATTCCAAATACTTTTTGATCGACTTCCCCTTCCTAAAAACAATATTAGGTTGTTTACCTAATAAATCAAGAGCACCATCAAAATAAAAAAATAATCCAATTCTTCTTTAGTATAGCCATAATATCCAGATGTTCCATCGTAAAAGTAGTGACAAATGAATTAGTAAAATTAACAGTACTTTTTTTGGTGGGTAGACACCCTATCAGGCACAACATTTTGTCCAAACCTTAAAAGTGGTCAATATGTACCATCATCCCTTTTCTTTCTTACTTCCTTAAAAGTACTCTTAACCAAAGGGACAGGATATCTCCTAGCATTCGACATATCTGCCAACTTAGTGCCTTCCTTCAAAAAAGTTTCATGCTCAGAAATCATTCAAGCCAATCTAACATACTGCCCTTTAACAAGACCGTGTTTTTGATGAGCAGGATGCCAACTAGTGTAATGTAGGGGGCTGTTCCAATAAGTGGGTTTCCTGTAAATATTGCTAACATATTTTCTACTGTCATAATTCCTAGCAATTTCTTCATCTAAATAACTAATATTAGTAATAGTACTCATATAGGTAAAATTTAAAAAAAGATGTGTTGTTCAAATAATCAGAAGAATTGGGTATATCCTCCTCTGGCTTATTCCATGCTATAAAATGTCATCCAAAAATGGATATATATAAGCCCATGGGGGTGGAAACAAGATAATAAATATTTTCTTTCCCATTCCAACATAATAATGTTGCAAAAATAGGGGCACAAACAGCGTCCATTGCAACACTCCTCCTCTGGAGGAAGTAGTGACCCTCAAAATAAAATAAATTATATTTTTGCATAGTTTTGTTCCATTTTCCAAGTTGGTTTTGAAAGTATATATTTATCAAATTAAGAAACATAATATGAACAGCTCTCTTTTTAAACATACTATTACTAGCCCTAAGTGCACCATATTTAATTTTGTGATTTTTAGAACAAATCTTGACTAATCTTAGGAATGGCAACTTTAAGTCCAAGCTTGAAGAAAGAGAAATAATATGGAAACTGAGACTACATGCTTTTCAACCTCCCTGGGTTAATATAATGATTTCCCTTCATCTGCTTTGAACTTAAGGTCAAAAACATTTTGATGACCATCTGGAATCTTTTTTATCTTTTTTTCTAAAAGTGATTTTTAAGTGCAGTGTATCTTTAAATTACCGCAGTTTATTTTAATTGATTAATGATATAATTGTTTTACTTTTATTATTTAAGGGCTTGGTTTACAATGGCAATATTGTTCTGATTAAGTACTCATGTTTTATAGGCCAAAAGTACTTAATCCTTGTATTTATTGTTTTAATAAAGTTGTTTTAACAAGAATGAGAAGTCCTTTGGTTTGACTGCTGGGATACTTTGGTTTCTTTACTAGTTGGACAGTATCGCTACACTCTATAAGTTTATAAATAATATTTAATTAGTCTCATTCTTCTTATATCATATAAGTTCATAGGCTCATAAGTGTATACTAGGCTAATAACTACTAGGACCTTTATAAGCCCAGTCATGCAACCCAAATGTAACCCACAAATTTGATTTATATACGGGTGATTTACTAAATGCCTCTGTCCATCAGAAACATAGGCACGAAACCAGGGGTGAATTTCTGATTACCCATCCATTGGTCCAAGTTGCAGTTAAACGGGGATAAGAAGAAACTGCTTCACATGGATGGGGAGCCTATTCCAGAGAATGGGAATCTCTGAGAAACATACCTGTATCTACATGTTCTACTTATGTTGCAAGGAAAATGTAGATGTTTTAACCTATTTGTTTCTTTTGCAAATGTGCAAAATGTTCATCAAAACAGAGTCCAGGGATGCCTTGTATGCCAGGCAAAGATCACTTCGAAGAAGTCTGTTTGATATAAAGTAACGAGACAGGTCTTTGAGGTGATGGATATTGTGTTTACATTCTGCATTCTTTTTGTAAGGAACCTTTGTGGATGTTCCAGTTGCTGTATGCAACTTGTCAGGTACAGACCGAAGGGGGCATTATACTTTATAATGGGTCTGATGAGGGTTGAGTACAGTGGTGTGATGACTTCTTTAGATCTAGATGCCATACCCTTGCTTATAAGTTGAATGAAATAGAAGGATTTTCTAACTACCCTGGACACATGTTGGTTTAAAGCTAGGTTACTGTCTACATGAGTTCCCAGATCCCTATGTAGTGAATCAACTTTTAGTGGTGTTTTATTGATAATGTAGTTACCTGGGGTGGCCAACTTTCCAAAAGGTACTATAATGCATTTCCTGGTACTGAGTTTTAAGACATGGCTTTAGCACCAATCATATGTCTCTGTTAGACGTTCCTGAACTGTATACTAATCTTGAAGGGATTTAGTGACTGCTACCAGTTTGCACTCATCTGCAAACTTGGTTAGCCAGAAGCATTGACATTGGCTTTGACATCTGAGAAGTAGATGCCAAAGAAGAGTGGGCCTAACACAGAGCCCAGGGGGACTCCATTGGTGACCAGCCTCTTTGTGCAGGTGACCTCACTGATAGTAACCTCATGTGTCCTATCAGTAAGCCAGCTAGCTATTCAACATATTATGAAGGGGTTTATACATTGTTCTATAAGGTTGTTGACAGTGCCTCAGCAGGGTATTTTATCAAATACTTTATCCAGAACTAGGTAGGCAGTATGCACCATTTTCCCATTATCCATTGCCTTAGTGACCATTTCAAAGTCTACCAAGTTCAGTAAGCATGACCTTCCTTTGCCAAAGCCAAACTGGAATGAACCCAGTGTCTGGAGGTCTCATATGTCCTTGCTAATAATTTCCATAATAATTATTTTCATGGTTTTGCAAATAATACTAGTCAGACTAATGGCTCTGTAGGGTGGCCACAGTGGTGCAGCGGTTAGCATTGCCACCTCACAGCAAGAGGTTCTCTGGTTCGATCCTTGGCTGGGGTGTGGTCATGTGGGTTTCCTCCGGGTGCTCCAGTTTCATCCCACATCCTAAAGACATCCTAAAGGTGGATTGGACACTCTAAGTTGGCCCTAGGTGTAAGTGTGTGCATGTGTGTGCCTTCTGTGGAAGGTTGGGTGCCAGGCTGACAACTCGACACCATAAAACTCCACTGCCAATCATGAGCAGACAGGTGATCCACTGTGGTGACCCCTAACCGGGAAAAGCTGAAAGAAGAAGACTAATGGCTCTGTAGTTTTCAGGATCTGTTGAAAGGTCTCCCTTATGAAGGGTGATGATCATCACAGTCCACCGTGCACATGGGTACAGTCTGTTTTAAGACTATAGTTAAATAATGAGTAGAGAGGTCCTGATAAGTTGCATTTTAGAATGTTCAGGAGGCATCCTGGCCTGCTATCAGGGCCCATTGAGACCACATTCTTGGTTTTAGCAAGTGCAGCCAGAACATGCTCCCTAGTTATAGTTGAAGGTGTTATGTTTGAGGGTATTGTTGGGGGATGTTTGGGATGAGAGGGTGGTAAAGTTCACACTGAATTTATGTGCTAACAAGTTTGTTATATCAGCAGATTACATGATTGTGGCATCATTAGCCACCAGTTCAACATATTGCTATGTGCAGCTGTTGAGGTTTCTGATATAGCTGTAAAAGTTGGCTTTGCTTTACCGAATTAGCCCTCTTAGTTGCCTATTTAGTAAAATGAGAGAATTTTTATATTTATGAAAATTGCCTTTACTGATTTTCCATTTTTTTCCCTTTTGTTGTATATCTTTTTTAATTTGGGATGTCACTAGTACAATTTGTTTCCGTGGCAAGTTCTGGGCATACATATGGTAGGTACAGCAACATCTATGCAGCCATTGACATGGTTGTTTAGAGTTTCTGAGAGTAATTCAGCATAGGCTGCTGTGTTCTCTGGATTTGGAAGGGCACTGAATTTTGGCAAACCATCAAGGTCATTTATCTTGGAATAATTCCTACTTGTTACTGGTTTTAATGGGACTACAGAGTTGATTTTGATTTTGAAGGAGACCACCTTAGGTTGAACCTTACCAGCAAGGATGACACATTGGGTGAGTGTTGGGAGGGTGCAGCATTCTCCCATATTTGTGAGTATGAGGTCCAGTATGTTGGAGCCTCTAGTGGGTATATTTACTAATAGGTCAAGTATGCTTGTATTTATGAAGTCCAGGAATCTCGGTGCCTGTAGATTTGAGGTCATGTAGGATGTATAGTCTATATAGAGGGTTAAAGTCTCCCATGAGTAGGGTATTAGTTTGGATGGTAAGTGTCTACAATAAGTCCATTTATGCATGGTGAACTTCTTGGGACATGGAGGGTGACCTGTTGCTGGCTAGGATATGGTACAGGATTTTGTCTACGGTGAACTGCTTGTTTAAGAACTCCAGCATGTCATCTTGTTTGACCACCCTAGAGGTATGCTCGTTATTTCTGTATGTTGAGACACCCTTGACCTTAGCCCTTGTCGGTGCAGCTACTGGTTTAAAAGTGTGGAAGGCACTGACACTTTAAATCATGTCTCTGTAACTACACAGATGTCTATATTCTTGAATGTGAGGAGGGCTTGGATGGACTGTAGTTATTTTTATTTAGGCTCCTGGCATTGAGCAGTAACACGTTGAGGCTCATTTGTGTTGATTTTGCTATGTTGGTAGGTTTGTCAATCTGGCATTGCCTAAAAAAGATACTGTGATGGTGGATAAAGTTTTAGTCAGTATTCAGAAGCCTAGAAGAGAAAGGTACAGACCTCCTTGGCAAAGCAAAGTGGTCTCTTAACTATGTCATCTGAAACTGACAAATATTGGATCCCCTTAAATGACACCAGAAAGACGGACAGTTTTTGAAATAATTTTTTGCTCATATTGCGGCATCGTCCACAGTGATGGCAATATGCTGCTCAGTACTAAGATAATACCAGCCTGAGACACATAGTCTGACAGCTGTATAATGTCTCTTGATATAGTCCAGGGAGGTACAGTTGAGGTCATTTACACGTACATAGACTATGATGAAAGCATACTGGAACCTGTGGCATAATGACTCAAGTGCATGCTTTATTTGGTGGATTTTGGCTCCAGACAAGCAATTATTTATTATTTTCTCCTTGTTCAGCCTGGTTAGAGGGGCATTGGTATATCTTACAATAGAGTCCCCTTTGATGAGAGTCCTGGGAAGTGTGTTTGCTTGCCTTAGGGGCTTAGTGTTTGTGGCTGCACTAAGAGTGACAGCATGTGTGGTGTTAGGTGTTTTTTCTGAGTGCCTTTGTACTTGCTAAGGCATAATTTTGAGAACAGGTGGTCTAGGTGATCTTTATTTAGAAAGTTTGCTTTTAAGTGCCTCAGCATACATTAGTTTGTGTGTGTTGTATAGTTATTTTGCTTATGCCACGATCATTCTCCTTAAAAAAGATTTTAGTCTGCTTCACTTTTTTTTTTTTTTGCCAAATGAAAGAATGAATGAATAAATGCTTTAGCTTAGTTCAGAAATGTATTTAAGCATCCAAGACCTCCATATCGCCTTAATCACCATGATAGGGGAGGGGGTTCCTAACCAAAGGAATACAGCTCTTATGGGAAAACTCAGCACCTATCTATTCATGGTATCCTGTTGATCCAGCTTCAATAACACCAGCATGTTGTGCTGTAGGTCTTTTAATCAAGTCCCAAATGAGCACTAATACTGTCCTTTCACTTCTTTGATTCTAACAGTGACTATGCAGAGAGATTTATCTGTTTGTGTGTGTGTGTGTGTGTGTGTGTGTGTGTGTGTGTGTGTGTGTGTGTGTGTGTGTGTGTGTGTGTGTGTGTGTATGCTTGTAATTTGTCCTTGTCTGCTTGACACGTTTAATTATCACTTCTTTTATTAGTTGTTTTACCTTACTACCTTAATTTTAACTCATCAAAACATGGAGAAAAATAGATTGAAAACTGCTGAAGCTCAAAATGTAGAAAAGTCACATAATACAGTACATGACTACACACTTTAGCCACTTTTAATACAAAACTTTGAAACAATTAATTACAATTCTAGAGCAATAAATAATTTATAAATTAAAAGTTCAAAATTCAGTAGGCTCTTGTCAAGGCATGTGCTTTTAAAAACATTTTATTCTAATGGATTCACTTAGTCCTATGTTAATAAGGCTGAAAAAGAATCTGCCACCAGTGTCTCTCATCTCTAGTCTATTAGAATAAATAATCACTCTGTCCTGAATCCACAGGCTCATGATCAGTGACAAAGAAACTGAATTTTATCCAAAAAACACCAGATGTCACAATGTTTAAAAGGATCATTATTTTATTTACATTTTATTTCAACAGCTTAAAAAAGCTCATGAATTTGCTGTGATAACTTCTATGTAATCATCCCCACATAAAAAACTCTCACAGCCATAGCACAGTGATATGGAAACTTTTCATTGGGAGTTTCAGTCATAACATGTTATGAGTCCTATTCATCAATTCATATGTTTTTCGTATGTTTTAGGTATATATATGTGGGCCCTATGCATATATACTTACAAATACAACATCCACATTTATATATGCCTTTTTCTTTGTTAGTTTATGAGCATGGATGCTAGAGTTTGTATTTTTTTCCAAGGTATTTTTGAGAGTTGGAGTTTTATGGTAAATAAAAATATTATTAATTTCCTAGGACCTTGACTAAATCTTCAGTTTCAAGAATAACTGTCCACTTGGTTTAAAGAATATCCTTGATAAGTTAACAATTAAGACTCACGTCCAACATAAGCATTTTTGTGGTTTCTGTTTAGTAAATCTTCTATTCCTCAATATAGCATCCTTTAAAATTGGTACAAAATGGCTCTGCTTTGTTTCAAAATTGCTTCAGTAACAACAGTCTAAGTAATTGAAGTTATAACACCTATCCTTAAATAACTTTACTGTTAGCGATAATTTATCTTTGTGTTTTGTCCAGCTAGAGACTCTAATCATTTTCCTATAAAAATAACTTTTTCATAGACCATGACTGGTCACTACTAAAATGTAGGTAGTTATTGGTAAAAGTAGTTTCCCCATATGCCATACTTTGAAACAATCTGTTTTGGACATCTATATCAACCTAACCATCCCAAAATGAGGAAGCTCTATCAAAGTACATTTCCATTGATAATTTAGATATGGGCTGATAGGCCACTATAATTTTACCTAAGTTATCTATATCACATAATATAAGTAAATATTGTAAAAAATGTGTGGGTGTTTTTTTATATGGGAATGTATTTTGATTAAACAAAATCAGATTACTAAGTCTATCAATGTTGTGACCACATTTTGAGATACGAATTGCGTGATACAGGTGCCTGTATACATTTGTCATCTAGTCATTTATCCTAGATGCCTCATCTTAACCATCTCTGTTTCACATTAGAGGCATTAATGGTGAGCCCAGCCTTTTTTTGCTAATTTAGCATCATCTATACCTTGGTAAGCTACAAGACCCAATCTCCTGAATGGATGACATTATCATTCAGATGAGTCACTGCATAAACTTGATGAAGAATTAGTACCTTTTCCTTCAGCCTCTAAAAATGGCTAGAGCCCTGTGGTAGCCAAATGACAGGACTGTATACTAGAACAGCCTCAAATGTGAAAAATGCCATCTTCAGGGATTTGGCAATACCCTTTTGTGAAGTTTTGTTTTCGTCAGCTCAATACCAGCAAGTCTTGCCTAGACAAAGCATAACTGTCAAGTCTGGAGATATTACAAAGCTGTCTGATGTCACTGCAGAACCAAAATGTGTCATCTGGTTCTGGATCCAAAACAGTGAAGCTATTACTGTCAATTCTAGATTCCTTGATAACCTTAACTTCATCATTTTTTAATCTTCCTTCACTGCTTGTTTTTGAACTTTCATTATTAAGAAGGCTGAACTTTTCTTCTGTGATTATTAGTATATAGTACTTGATAATGATATTTTTCTTGGCAGTTTTGTAGATATGTTACTAAACAACAGGAATACAAAAACAAGCCAATATGTTGTAATATTTAAAAAAGTAAATAAAAATGAACATAAAAAATTACTAAAAAAAGAAAACTTTATTCACTTTTGTATAAATAGGTTATAGAAAAGATTTGTGGGGATTTATTTTTACATAAAAATGCATTTTGATAGAAAATGAGCGGATTATCATTTCTGTCAATATTATGGCTACGTTTTTGAGATTTGAATTGTGTAACTCAGGTGCCTCTATACATTTTTCTTCCAGTCATGTGCCCTGGATGCCTTACCTCAGTCATCCATGTTTTACATTAGGGACATTGACTGTGGGTCCAACCTGCTTCAGCTAATTAAGCACTGTCTGCCCCTTGGTAAACTAGGAGTCTCAAACTCTTGAATGAATGACAAGCATCATCCAGGTAGGCCACTGTATAATCCTACTGAGGTTTTAAAACCTCATCCTTCAGTCTCTAAAATGTGACCAGAGTCCTGTGGTAGCCAAATGGCAGACCTGTATACTAGAATAATCAGCTTTGGAAAATGCCATCTTCAGGGATTTGCTAATACCCTTTTGTGAGGTCTTTTTTCCCACTTTTCCACCAACTCATCTAGCCTAGCCATATCATAGCATAGCTGTCAGATCTAGAGATATTACAAAGCTTTCTGAAGTCACTGCAGAACTGGATTGTGTCATTTGGTTTTGGAACCAAAACAATAAAGCTATTCCAGTCACTTCTGGATTCCTCAGTAACCAACTACAGCATTTTTGTCATCATCCTTCGCTACTTGCTTTTGAGCTTCTGGTACCGAGTAAGGGTTCAGGTTCAACTTTTCTTCTGTGATTGTTAGAATATGATACTAAATAAGTGACATTTTCCCTGGTAATTTTGAAGATGTGTTACTAAACAATGGGATCACAAAAGTAAATCTATATGTTATAATATTTAAAAAAAAAATATATATATATATATATATATATATATATATATATATATACAATGAAGAAAAAGTAAAAAAAAATAAAAATAGAAAACTGTATTTACTTCAAAAGTACTTTTGTCTGTCCAGGGACTCATCATCAGACACAGGTGATACAGTCATTCTAATACTTGTATACTAAAATAATCTAATAATTTTTCAGAAATACTTGAAAATGTTCAATGCCATTAAGCCCAGAGTATAACATACATCTACATCTCTCCAGTCTAAGTCTACTTTAGCATTAAATCTCAGACTTTGATTTCTTAATTCATCAGTTACAGTGAACAAAAACAAAACAAAAATAATTTAGACTTGCTACATTCACGACCATGTTTTGAAAGCACACCACATTGTGTGATACAGCTTTCTCTTGTAGTTCATCCCATAATGAAAGCTTCACATTTTGTACATCAAGCAGCATGAGCTACTGATCTGAATTTGCAATTTTAAATACCTGGAGTCCAAGTGTGATTGACATTCATGTCTGTTTTTATTGGTATTACTGTATTTGTTTTAATACAAGTGAATAACTGTATTAGTTTCTGCAATGAAATGCCATAAACTATCTTCAGTTAATTACTGTATCTGTAAATACCACAAGTACTGCACAAGGGTCATAGGAGGTTATTAGGCTATTGGCCCTGAGGCCCTTATAAGACTAGTCAAGAGTTTAGCCCATGTTTAGACAAAATCAGCACCTGATGGCCCTGTCCAGCAGGGACATGGGTGGAATCCCAGAAGTATATTTTCTGTTTCCCATCCACTTATCCAGGTTGCAATTAAAAAGGAGTAAAGAGGTACTCTGCTTGATGTGGAGGGGGAGTCTATTCCATAGATGGAGGAGTCTCTGGGACACAAATTTGTCCCACCAACAAGTCTTGTTTATGTCACAGACCAGGCTGAGGATGCACATGTGGGTTACTCGAGTGGAGCTTGACTTGCTGATATGCAGCAGTCCCATCAAGGTGTGGTCTGTGATCGCCTTGTATGCCAGACAGAGGTCACTTCTGAGGAGTCTCTATGAAACTGAGTAGAGGGATAGGGCTTTTAGCCTAGCTGTGTATGGTAGATGATTGAAGCCCTGGATTCTCCTGGTGAGGAACCTCTGTGGTCTCTCCAGCTGCTGCAAGTGCTTTGCGAGGTACATGCCAAAAGGGGCATTGTACTCAATAATGGGCCTTTTAAGGTAAGAATACAGGGATGTTATGACCTCCTTGTCCCTGGATGAGATACACTTATGAGGTGGGCCATGTAGAATGCTTTCCGTACAACGGAAGCAACATGGTGGTCAAAATTCAGGTTGCTATTAACCTGGATGCCCAAATCCCTCATGACTGATTCAGGTATGGGATTCACGATGGGTCAGGTATGTTTTCACTTCAAAAGTATTAATTATTGACATACCCCATTTCATTTCAGTTGACTGATTTAGTTTAATAAAAAAAAAACTTAAATGGCAATGAATATATTTATAGAATAGTTATTAATATTGTGGCTATGTCGGTTGCCTCAATGACATAATCCAGTTCTGCAATGAATACAGTTGCCTGACAACTTGAAGTCTATGATTAAGTAATTATTTATTGCATTTTTTTATATATGTATATATTATTTCCTTTTTTGAGTACAACAGAGTTGTGAGACTAATTGTTCAGACCTCCTCTGAGGTTCTCTTTATCTGGGTCACATTATCAGTTCTCTTCTTTACTCTTTGGATTATCTACAGCTCTGACAAAATATCTAGACCAGTCATAGCTCATTGCAAATTGAATGGCATTCATATATTTCCTTATTTAGATAATTTACTTATCTTTATAGAGTCTTTATTCAGATTACAAGAGTCTTTAACCTGTACTGTGTCTTTTCTGACCAATCTGTAATTCTAGATAAATGTTACAAAATCGTCCTAGACTCCATCTCACACAGTTGTGTTTCTTGGCTGCCTTCTTGATGGGTCTATATTAGTTCACCGAAAGTTATTTACAGAAAACACCTATTAAGCGAAAATCACTTCTGTGATTCGCTGAATATTCCAAGGGCAATGAAACAATTACCCCACAGCACAATGGAACCCGCAAATAACTAAACAAAACCCACTCAAGTGGATATGTATATCAATTCCAAAATCGCACTATATTGGGGAAAAAGTTGTGTAGCTGGCCAACTACTTCATTGCCCTTGGAAAATTCAGGGAGTTGCTGAAGTGATTTTCACTGAATATGTGTTGGCAAACAGGCGTTCACTGAAAATAAATTTTGGCAAACTAATATAGACCTATTCTAGATATCTCTCTTCAAAAGGCCTTTCTGACAAAAGAGTAAAGTGAATTTTCATCTAGAATCTTTCCTGAATTTCTCCAATCAGTCTTAGACTTGTACAGGAAAATTTCTCAGGATAGTATTGTTCATGGCTTATGTGATTCTCATGATTTCATTATTCACATTGTGCACAAGAAAAATGTAATGATTTCTAAACAACACATGGACCTAATATTTGCATCCCCTGGATTATCAAATTCCAGTTTGAAGATTTTTTTAAAATGGAACTCCATTGGTGGTGACAACAGATTCAACTGGACCCAGTTATTCCTTTCTTTCCTCAGACCCCAAACCAGTCTCTCACCACAGACTCTTCAGATTTTGCTTTGGGAGCAGTTTTCATAGGGTTATAGGTTCATAGGTTCATAGGTTCATACTAGGCTATCTGCCCTAGGGCATTTATAAGCCTAGCCAGAATGTGTTTGACTTTCGCCACCCATTTTAAATTTATTTGCTATGCCCTTTTTCGAGGTTAGTATACTGTGCCTCTGTCTAACAGTGACACAGAAGTGATACCCGGGGTAAACCTATGATCTCCCATCCACTCATCAAGATTCCTCTTGAAGAGAGTCAATGAGGGACTCTGCCTAACCTGGACTGGGATTTTATTCCAGAGTGAAGGGAGCCTCTGGGTTATGAATCTGTCCCTCCAGCATGTCCTATTTATTTCAGTGCTGAGGTTCAAGTCTCTCGAGCGCGTAGCTCGATGGGATTTGGATTTTCTGAGGTGCAGCATGTCCATTAATTCCGGGTTGGACATGGCTTTATACATCAGGCACAGATCGCCTCTGAACAGGCGGTATGCCACTGAGTAGAGCTGGAGTTTCTTTAACCGGGCAGCATATGGCATCTGTTTGAGCCCTTTGATCCTCTTGGTGAGGTACTTTTGGGGTCTTTCCAGTTGCTGCAGGTGTCTGGTAAGGTACATCCCAAAAGGGGCATTGTATTCAATTATGGGCCTGATGAGGGAAGAGTAAAGAGGCACGATGACCTCCCCTGATCTAGATGTGAATCCCTTCATGATTAGGTGGGCTATATAAAATGTTTTTCTAACCACTTTGGCCAAGTGGTTTTCAAATGAGAGATTGCTATCAACTTAGGTCCCCAGGTCCCTAATGACTTCTTCTGCACTTAATGGATTACCACCTATGTGGTAATTTGTGGGCACTTTGTTTTTGCCAAAGGGGATGACTATACACTTTATGGCATTTAGCTTGAGGCCATGGCTCTGGCACCAGTTGTCTGTTTCTATGAGGCCCTTTTGGAGGATGCTTGTGTCGGCTGGAGAGTCGATTATGGCATCCAGTTTGCAGTCATCTGCGAACTTGGTCAGCCACAGTCCTTCCGTGTTGGCCTGTACCTCCGAGAAATATATACCGAACAAGAGAGTTCCCAGGACTGAGCCTTGTGGGACACCACTTGTAACTGGTTTGGAGTCTGACATGGCTCCAGCAATTCTAACCATGTGGGTTCTGTCCTTGAGCCAGTTTGCAATCCATCTAGTGACATAGGGGTTTATATTTAAGCTGGTGAGCTTATCTATAATGCCCGAGTGGGGTATTGTATCGAAGGCTTTTGCGAGGTCCAGGTAGGCTGTGTGGACCACCTTCCCCTCGTCAATGGCCTTGGTGACTGTTTCAAAGAAATCAACCAGGATCTGCCCTTAACAAAGCCGAACTGGGTAGGATCCAGTGTCTGTAGGTCCCCAATATCTTTATTTATGAGGTCCATGATGATCCTTTCCATAGCTTTGCAGACCAAGCTAATCAGGCTTATGGGGTGATAGTTTCCAGGATCCGTTGAGGCACCACCTTTATGGAGAGGGACCACTGTTGCTGTACGCCACTCTTTGGGCACATATCCTGTAGTAAGGCTGAGATTGAACAGTAGTTTTATGTTTGGGTTTAGCTCTTCTTGGAGTTCATGTAGGACGCAGCCCGGGACACCAGCTGGTCCCATTGATGCTGTGTTTTTGCTTTGGAGAGGCGGCTCTTACCTGAGCATCTGAGATGTCAGGGGGCCAGCACTCTGCTGGGATACATATTTGCCCTATTGGTGGGGGGGCGGGAGTTTGCGCTGAACCTGTCAGCTGAGATGTTGGCAATGTCTGTGGGTTCAGTGTATTTTTTGTCATTTTGGACTAATTCTGAGCGTATCTGGTAATTACCACCCATGTTCCTAACATAACTAAAGAAAGCCTTGTGATTATCCTTAGTGTCCTGTGCAATTTTTCTCTCGAAGCTGGCCTTAGACAATTTTATGAGTGCCCATAGTTTTTGCTAATACTGATCAGTGATGCCTTCCTTTTGGGATTTTGCTCTATCATTTAGTAGCTTCCTCCTTCTATTGTATAGTTTGTTTATGGCTGGGGTCCACCAGACAGGACGACTGCCTTTGGAGGATTGGGTCTTGGTTTTATTTGGGATTGCATGATCCATGCATTCCTGAAGGTGTTCATAGAATGCGTTTATAAAGGATTCTGCGGTCTGGGCCATATTTTCCACAGGCCGGGGGGCTTTGAAGGATTCCACCTCGGTTTTGAGGAGTGTGAAATTTGCTTTAGAGAAGTTTTTCACTGTGGTTTTCTGGGCAGGGGGTGGGGTCGGGATGTGAATATCCAGTGAGATTAGTTTATGGTCTGATCTTACCAGTGAGGGATACACTTCTGGTCTGGAGCATAGAGTCCCCATGTTGGTGATGATCAGGTCCAGTATGTTTTCCCCTCTTGTGGGAGTGGTAACAAGTTGTTCCATAGCATTTGAGTTTATAAATTCTAGGAACCTTTGGGCTAGGGTGTTGGAGCTAGAGTAATGCTCCCAGTCTATGTTTGGGTAGTTGAAGTCGCCCAGTATAATGGTGTTTGGAGAGACCTTCATATTTTCCAGTGTTCTCAGAAAGGCTGAGTGGGGTTCCTGGGTTTGGGAGGGTGGTCTGTAGCAGGCTATAAACTGGAAGGCAGTTTTACCCACTGTTAGTTGCACATGGATAGTCTCTGATGCTTCGTGCTTTGCCACCAACGTGGAGGTGTGGGTATCTTTGATGAATATCGATACTCCCCCTCCTTTTGTGGTTCGGTCCAAGTTTTGGGGCTGAAAAGCATGGTATGAGGTATAACCTGGTAGTGCTGGGGTGCTCTCGGGAGCCCTGAACCAGGTTTCTGTTACTGCACAGATATCGATGTTCTCCATGCTAAGGAGAGTTTCGAGTGTGTGCATCTTGAGGTTTAGACTTCTGGCGTTTTGTAGCATTACTCTTAGTTTCTTATCCCTTGTGATACCTATGGAGGTGGGTTTGTCTTTTGAGCCTTGCCTAAAAAAGGCACTATGGGGGTAGCAAGAGCCTTTGCCAATATCCGAAAGCCCAGGGGTGACAGGTGCAAGCCGTCCCTAGCGAAGCATCGTGGCTTGTCGAGCATATCATCCCAAGCTGACAGGCATTGGCTCCCCTTTGAATGACACCAGTACTTAAGCCAATTGTTGAAATTGATCATCTTGTCTTCATACTGTGGCATCATTCTTGGTGAGGGTAAGATGCTACTCAAGGTCAGAGTCATACCGTCCTGGGCTACATAATCACATAATCATTTAGGGGGGTACAAAGTGTGGTTGTGATGGCTTGTAAGTTAGCTCTACAGCATTCCTTAACCCTCCAACCATCGTACATTCTATCATAGCAAAACATATTAGGAGAGAAACTGAGCAGGACCAGGGCAGACACTCATGGATGGAAATTGAATGAGGGAGTCTTCCAAGAACTCATCCAGTTGTGGGGAGCACCTCAAATAGGTCTGTTCACCTCATTTCACAACAGACAACCAAAAAATTCTGCATCAGGACTCTTGCAAGCAAGCCTGGAAAACGCATGCATTCTGATTCACAAGACCAAGAAAGTTCCTTTATTTTGTTCCACCTTTTCTTCTGGTATCCAGGGTAATTCTGAAGATTTAGAAGGACTCCACAAAAGTCATTGTAATGACTCCCTTTTGGCCCAAGCCACAGTGTTTCTCCCTTCTTATGAGACTGGCCGTGGGTGATTAAAACAAGCTTTTTCATAGACTGGATCTACTAACAAAGAACAGGGAGAATTTGATACACCACAACTTCATTCAACTTTAACTGCCTGTATGGATGACTCACTTCTAATACCTTTTTTAGGTACTTGTTTCATGAGGGGGTTGCATCAAGTACTAAAGGAGGCAAGAAAACCTGCTACTAGAAAATCCTATATTCATAAGGGGAGGTGATTTTCTAGTTGATGCCTAGTTTATAACTGGGGGCCCATCGTGGATTTTTGTACCATTGGTGCTCAAATATTTGTGTGAGATACTATTATCTGGCCTCTCTTATTCCTGTATAAAGGTTAATATTGTGCCCATTTCAACATGTCTGCCCATGGATCCACCTCTTTCTTCTCGGTTTATGATAAAACATATTTTGAAAGGCATTTTATACCAGAGACCACTACATAAACACTTTGATCTTCCTTGGGATGTCATCTTTGTCCCGAAGAAGATGACTTTGTCACCTTTTGAACCTGCTCATCAGGCTGATTTAGGGTTCTTGACTTGGAGAATTGTACTCATCATTGCTTTGACATATGCAAGAAGAGTATCTGGGTCACATGCAGCAGTAGCTGCCACCCTCCATTCACCATTCTTATATATAGTTATAATCATGATATAAAGTAGAGTCATTTGTGTTTTTTTATTGTTTTTTTTGTTGTTGTTGTTGTTATTGGTTCAGAATTGTTAGGCTCTTTCCTTTCTCAATAGACAAGAAAGTCCTGAAGAAAGCTTCACACTGACTGTTGATTTCTCTCCTTAGGGTTAGCCAATCAGCAGTCATTGTGAAAGTGTGGGAGGAAGGGTGTTGTGTCTGGGGCAGGACCTGACTCAGATAGACTAAAAGCTACTGTTATGGGTAAGTGCATCTTCCACAATTGTACTTGATCCTTCTTCTGCCAGTGACACGAAAACTTATTTTTATGCCCTTTAGGAGCAAAACTAGTTTATTTCATGTTTTAGCAACTTTACAAAATGTGACTAGAGGAGTCAGCTTGAAACATTTCCCAGAATTCTATATTCCTTTGAAGGACACCAAATCCATCCTATAATTATAGCTGACGGAGGCTTATTTCTTTTAAACAACCATCTTTAGTGTAATGGGAGGTAGCATACCTCTCAAATGTACAGAGTTTCGCAGGATGTCTAGATTTTTAACTCATATTTGTGGTCTGTTTCTCAATAAAATTGTGGTTTTCTGGCAAATCTTTGAGCATTGAAGTCAGAAAATAATGACATGCATTTGAGATTCATACTTCATAATCCTTAGAAAATTCATGCTAATGCAAAACCTATTATTGCATCAACTTTCTAAGTTTGTAAGAGTAATATTTAGAAATTGTCCCTATTTTTGGGCCTTTGTCCCCCCATTATTTATGGCTTTCTCCAGATTTCCCACCTTAAGAGATTGAGAGGTATGGCAGGTAGTCAGTCATGTAAGTAGACAGGGTTTGAGGTCATTGCATCTTTCTTTGTATTGTACCATAAGATTGTCTGCTTCCACCTCCTAACTGTAGCCTAAATTTTATATCCCATGGCTATTACATTGTGCCTAATATTCTGTTTCATATATCATGTTCCCCATGAGTGTCAGGTTGTATCTTGTACATTGTAATCTAAATATTGTATCCCATGACTCTCAGTCTGTATCTCTTACAATGCATAAGTCTTGTATCATAATACCATCACCTTGTACCTTATACTGTTACCTAAATTGTATATCCCATGGCTATCACCTGTGTCATGCAGTGTAGTCTAAACTGCATATCCTATGACTGCCAGCTTGTACCTCCTATACAGGAACCTCAGTGCTGTATCACTCAACTTCAGTTTGTATCTCTTAGACTGCAGTTAAAATCGTATATCCCATGACTGCCCACTTATACATAATATACAGTAGCCTAGGTCATATATCCCATGACAGTGAGCTTGTATCTTATACATCCTAGCATAGATCTTTTGTCCCATGAGTATCAACATGAACCTTATACACTGTAGCACAAATCTCATACCCTATGATTGCCAGTTTTTACCCCCTGCACTGTAACTAAATCATACATCTAATGAATGTCAGCTTGTATCTTCTGTACTTAGCCTAAATCTGATATCCCATGACTGCCAGCTTGTACTTCTTGCACTGTAGCCTAAATCTTGTATTCCTTGGGTATCAGCTTGTACCTCCTATACTTACTTTGAGTCTTACATCTCATGACTTTCAGTTTATACCTCATATACTGTAACCTAAATCATATATCTCATGAGTGTCAGCTTGTACCGCCTATACTCAGCCAAAATATGATAACGCCCAAAGTCACATAGACCCCCATCAAAATATAACTGCTAGTAAAATCCTAAATAACATACTTCTTCCTAATAAACACCCATGATACATATGGACACAACTGGGTTGGGTTGCTTGGCTAGGCTTGCAAAGCCCCTAATGATCATTAGCCTAGTATATAGCTATGACTACAAGCTTTTAATTCCAGCACTGTAGCCTAAATCTTATATTTCTTGAGTGTCAGCGTGTAATTCCTACACTTAGGCGATGTTTTATATACCATGACTTACACTTTGTTCCTTGTACAGTGTAGCCTAAATCTTGTATCCTATACACACAGTGCATATAATTATGTGTATTATATACAAAATGGTGAGCACCTTGCAGACTGTGTGTGTGTGTGTGTGTGTGTGTGTGTGTGTGTGTGTGTGTGTGTGTGTGTGTGTGTGTGTGTGTGTGTGTGTGTGTGTGCACTAATTCAATGTACAACATGCTTTACCACCTGGGGTGCAACATAGAGTTGTCATGTATCATATGTATCATGTCTTTCATATACAGCACAGACCACCTCCTTGCATACATGAAACAAAAAATAGTAAATGTATTAGTACTGGAAACTGAAATACTGCTCCTCTGAGCCCTCTGTGGGGAGAACTCCAAGTCAAGTCTCATCCCTGAATGTACTTTCCTTTTCATTCCTAATGAAGATAAGTATGGATAGTAATGGCACAGCTAATTATGAGTCATACATCTCTTTAAGTGAGACATATACTTTAATTCAATATAAAATATATACATGCCAATTAATCTGATGCACTCTCCCAATCAGATGGTTGCTACTTTTGATGCTATGTCTGAAGAAGTAGTGACATATATGAAGATCCAAGGAACCACAAGAAGCAACCAACTCTGCACTCATCTCCTGCGTGTACTTAGGATCTCAAAATCATTCTGACCTTTATCACAAAACTTGTAATGATTTCAGCAATAGCTGGCCTGATCTGATATAGAAGTCTGTCTGTATTGAGTCAGCTACTGGGCAGTCCTCTCTTACTACTTTTACTATTGCGAATGTTAATCATTTGATCACTAATGCAGTAGTCTTTGCCATATGGGTTATAACCTTCCAAGGATATACAAGCTTCCAGCTTCTCCAAGCCAAATCTATTAACCAGTTTACGCAGAGCTGAAGAAAGAGTGGTTTGGTTGCCAAGCCCTTCAGAGCTTTCCTGCCACTAATGAGCACACCTCTTGCAGGCTTTCAGTGATCAATGGTTGGCTAATGCTTCATCATTGCTGGGCTGATAAGTTCATTTTGGGGAAAAACTTCCACTTATTAATTTGTGTAAGAAACTTAGAACTGTTACTTTTAAGCTAGGAAAAAGTATTTTATCAATAGGTACATGACTTTTAGGAGTCTTTCTTTTGATGAAAAAATATGTTAAAATTAAGTTTAAACTATTTTTCCTGTCTAAAAGTTGTGTTACATTAATTTTGGGAGCTGGGGTAAGTTTTTAAAGTACTTTTCACTGTGTTTTTGGAGGAGAAATTGACTTTTTTAATACTTGAGTGTTTCACTGGCTACTTCTGCCTGGCTTTCCCAGAATTTAGACATCTTTTTTGGTTTCACCATTCAGCAACCTACCAGTTCTTCAGTTGTACCTTCTTCCATTTACAGAAAGAAAAACATTTCCAAACAACCTTTGCCCTTTTAGCATATTAATAAATTGCCTCAGCCACATATGAATGACACTGCTGTAGCCATTTCTGGTTCCTCAAACAATTCATCTTCTTTTTTGTTGGCTCTCTCTGGTGTTGTCCCTACAGCCACCATGACCAGGGGGGATAGACATTTCCTCTACAGCTGTTAGAGTGCACATGACAGACAAGGGAGAAACAGTGTAGTCAGTTTCTGAAGATGATGCAGAGAATACTTCACTGCCTAGCCAAACTTGGATGCCTGTCCCTATGAGGGTTTACTTGTCAAAAGTAGGTTTGCTTCTTTAGAAATTCCTGCCAAAAAGAAGCCAAAAGTTAGATATTTATCTTTGCCTGTAGCAATTTCTTTGGATAGGAATGATTTGTTGGGGTTAGATCAGGGTTTGGTTTAGGATCTTGACCCTACCAGTTCTGGTGTTATGCGTAAGAAAAAACTGAATTTTGTATTCTCTGAGCATGTTCAGGACATTGAACAGGAAAATGACTGTGAGAGCATAACTATAGTTTCTCTCCTCAGGTTTCTGATTCTAGGAAGAGTGTTTCTTCTGATGGGTTCTTAGAAGGGTTTTCTTTTTCAAAAACCATATCCAGAATGAATCAGTTGTTTCATTGCAAGTATAATGATCTTCCACCATCATTAAAGAAATATGTCTTATTGAAACTGGAATTTCATCAATCTATACCATTTCCTCCTATTCTTCCAGTATTGGATGGTGTATTTATTGCAGTCTGTAAGGTATCTGATAGTCAGCATGCTGCCTGTAAGAAAGCAAGTTCCTCTGTCTTTTAACTTATTTTCTAAACCCGGATCATACCTGACAGTGATTTCCTTTGGAAAGCCATCTGCTGCAAAACATCTGGCAAATGCTAATCCCTCCCTCTGTAACACGGATATAAAGGCCTTTAAAAGATATGGGAAAAAAGTGCATTCTTCTCTAGCACTTATTTTTAGACTTCATAATTGTCATGCTCACGTATTAAAGTTTATGCTTTCTTCTTTTAGGAATATAAGAAGCATCATGGCTTCTTTTCCCTTTTCTGAGGAAAAAACATCTTTGTGTAATCTTATTGCTTCTATGTATCTCAAATGACTAAACATTCTTTGATGTGTGCTTATGATTCAGCTGGTGCCACTTCCTGAGCTGCTGTCACTGCAGCTGTTATGTGAATGTTTGCTTGGTTGCATGCTCAAAATATTCCCAACATTGTAAAAGCTGTTATTTTGAATTCTCCCTTAAGTAGAAACATTGTATTTGTCTGTCTGCTGCAGAGGTTCTTAAAAGTGCGCTGAGAGAGGAAAGATGATTCAGAGAGATTAAAGGTAAAAATAAAAATGTCAGCTCACCAAAATACAAAAACTTTAATACAACCTAAGGTAAGCACTTTCATAGAATCTAAAACTGATTTATCAGACCTGAAAACAGAAATGTATCAAACTGTTTAAAAAACAGAAACCTGTCCTCATCAATGTAAAACATCAGTTAAGAGTTTAATGCTCAAGTCAGTCTAATATAAAGCAAACTGGATCAAGTAAATTGCTATGACTACATAAGTTCCTACAAAATACTACTGAAAAAATTCATGCCTTCAACATATAACAAACACCTCCCATCACAATAATACATACTGTCAGAGTTGCTTGAATATTCTATTGATAAAATATATCCAAAAGTCATTCAAACTTATAACTGCAAAGGAGACACAACTCACGTTTCATCCAAAGTGCTATATCCCACCGTAATGCCGATTCACAGTGATGTCATCATAGCCTGAAAATATTAAAGAACTATCTTACAAAAGTCTACTGTAGAAATCAACTAGCTGGAGCACAAACTTAGAATCATGCATACTTAAAAATATAAATAATATATCAAAATATATGTACTGTAATGTTACAGTGCATATATTTTGATATATTTTGTATGTTTTTAAGGGATCTATATTATTAACTTGAATGTTTAGAATAGCTAATACAACTCCGTCGACACATAAATGTCGATCTACAAATCAAGCGAACTACCAAACCATCGAAAATGAAGACATCGAATGCATTACGTCATCAAAAGCACCATTCAGGTAAGTCAAACCCAACTAAATAAAACTATATTAACACACTTTTTGCAGGGGGAGGCAAGCCCCCCTGCACCCCCTACACCCCACCTACTTAAATATACCAACTCTGAGACCGCACTACAATGGGGAAAAGGAAATATTTCCTCATCTCCACAATCACGCTGCTTACCAGCAAATACGTTTGATGTCTTCAGGTCCGATGGTTTGGTAGTTTGCTGAATTTGTAGATCAATGTTTATGTGTCAACGGAGTTGTATTCCCTATTCTAAACATTCCAGTTAATAATATAGACCCATTTTTAAGTATGCATGATTCTTAGTTTGCATTACAGTACATATATTTTGATAGAGTGTAGATTCATTCTCTAAGGTCCCTGGCATTGTAGAAAATGTTATCAGAACTAGCCAACAAAATATCTATCTTCTCTATACTGGAGGTAACAGCTCATACATTGAGTGTGGCTCTTCTTATTCTACAGAACTGACTGAAGGGTTGTTGAAGGTACCTGAAACCACTAAAATGTCTTCTGCTTGTCAAAGGTACTCTTTCTATTGGAAAACATTCTACATTTTGGTAGAAAGCTCTCCAGTACTGCATCTGATCTTCATTAGACCTCTCTATAATTTGTGTTTCACTTATTCAACACTTATAGTGCACATGTTAGAGCTTCCTCTCTTTTTCTTTCAAGCATGAACTAGATCAGTTTGTAAATCAAGCACCAAAATACAGCTCAAGTAGTTAAAGTCATGCTTAGAAAACAAAATCTAAGAAGACATACCAAATGAGTATCAGTACCACTAAAACCTTTATTAAGAAACAGCATAATCTTTCATATTACAACCACTTCAACAGATAAATAAAAACAAGGTAATTAAAGCAAAGTTTATATAACAATCACCTGATCATACCAGTTAGTCATTGAAATGCAGTTTTAAAAACATTCAACAATTCTGAAATTAAATTACAAGCATTCATAAAGTGAAAATGCAGAATTACTCCCATTAGGTTAATCATCATTTCACAATAGAATGTTTTTCTCTTCAGCAGTGGTTTAGTACAAGCAGCAATGTTTAATCCAGGCTGTTAGTTAGTCCTTAATATTGTTATCCACCTGTACTCAAGCAGTTCTTTTTCTTGCACCTGGTCAGGTCACCCTCAGCCTTTGGATTTGTTTCCCCAAGGTCTCTAAGTGTAAACAGTTTTCTGAAAAGTTTCTTTGATTTGATCTGCTAAAGCTTTACTCAGAACACCACACCTGATATCAGAATGGTATTATTTTATTATGTCTTTAAGGTGGCAGCTTAGCAAAGCATTCAGTGTATATGGTGAGATAAATAATAATCCCACTCAGGCAGGTAGCATGCTGTGTAAAAATATGTTCTATGCCTGCTACTGGATAAAAAAACTCAGATATGTTTGCAAAATATTTACAGAATAAGCAAGCATAATATGGTTGTGTTTCCCTTTTCTGTGTTACACAGTTCCCACCAAATGTTGGTCTATATAATAACATAACTGTTGCTTCAGACTTCCTACATGCTAAAAGATGCACTGTGGTCTGTCTGAAATATGTTTATCAAGTTCACTGGATGTTGTTAAAACAAACCAAGTGTTAATGATTTCAGCAATCTGATGGAATCATTTATTATAATAATGTATTATGTCTCATTTGTGGAGTACTTTGAGCATTCTGTTCACCACCACTACTGTTTCAGACACATGTGGCTTCCATACAGTCTGCCTAGCATTAGTCACTTACTTCCTTATTTGAGTCGGTCTCTCTGTGTTCCATGAATTACCATCCAATTCATTGTATAAGCTATTGCCCATTATTGTTATTCTACCCGCATGTAGTAGTTGTCCACTTACAACACCTTTAGAGTGAACCATGGATATATACTTGCTCTGTGTAAATAATTATTTACATACATTTTCTAATATAGTGATATAAATAACTTTTTGTCCTATTTTTATAAATACATGTTAGTAAAAAAACATAATGTCAGTGATATAAGTAACACACAACTATAATTCAGCAACTGTCCCATCTCAGATCATAAAAATATCATCTGTAAATCTTTTGTAGAATGATATGTGACTCATATATTGACTCAGGTTATTTGGAACACTCTGGTTCTCCCACATTGACAGTATTGTATTTGCATGCATATTAGCCATGGAGGTTCCCAGTACAATACCCACTACCTGATGGTAACAAACATTATTACACAGGAAAACATAGTTTGTTAGCACAATGTCAAGCAATGTATGGTTTCAGTCTTTTTTTTTTTAAACAAGAAACATATTTATTAAATTATCACTTATGACATAGCCAGCCATACATTTATATAAATAAAACAAACCATATTGACATAATTTTAGTTGCAAACATTATAAATCACTTTATAATCTCTCCAGTCACTGTCAGTCAAAAATGTCATAGCTCATTCAAATCCTATCTTCTTTTAAACCTCATTACTCTTCTGCATGTATTTTTCCTACAATCCCCTTATTTTTCTATGTAGATTGCTTAAACGCTTTTCTAAAGATCCTATTTCCAGTTGTTTTATCTCTTTTGCTATATGCAATACTTCTACTACAAGAATAACACAGATTACCCAACGGATAAACAGACCACTGTGCTGCACAAGACCAAGTATCCAAACAAAAAGCAAAAGAACCACAGTGGAACAAAGCACAATTCATTTTGTCATAGACAAACGACTCAGCAATGTAAAACAAACAACACAGCTTTAATCTGGTTAGCGCTTTCACCACTATTTAAGTGGCTTCTTCAGACCATATACACAGGAAAATAAAGTGTATTACATAAATACTTACAGTTTAAAAATATATCCACAGGTGCTCGTAATCATCACTTCACTCCCCTCTCCAAGTTCAAACACTTGCATAGAGCATGATGATGCCTCTATGTGAGCTACTGCTCATCTTAAAGCAATAAAGCACCTATTTTAAAAGACTTCATTTTTAAAACTATTATATTAATCATATAAGTAACTATAGAGTTACATCACTAAAGACATAGCAATGAAACAACTTATCATACAGATCTAACACTCTTGAGCTATTCAACATATTAATGTTCATATCCAAATTATTCGATGTCTAACAACAGATCGTTGCATAATGCAATACTCAAATCTGCATACAGATTGTTAGACATCAAATAATTTGGATATGAACATTAATATGTTGAATAGCACAAGAGTGTTGGATCTGTATGATTAGCTTTCATTGCTATGTTTTTAGTGATGTAATTCTATAGTTACTTATATGATTAATATAATAATTAGTTTTAAAAATGAAGTCTTTTAAAATAGGTGCTTTATTGCTTTAAGATGAGCAGTAGCTCATGTAGAGGCGTCATCACACTCTATGCAAGTGTTTGAACTTGGAGAGGGGAGTGAAGTGATGATTACGAGCACCTGTGGGTATATTTTTAAACTGTGAGTATTTATGCAATGCACTTTATTTTCTAGTGTATATGGTCTGAAGAAGCCACTTAAACAGTGGTGAAAGCGCTAACCAGATTAAAGCTGAGTTGTTTGTTTTACATTGCTGAGTCGTTTGTCTATGACAAAAGGAATTGTGCTTTGTTCCACTGTGGTCCTTTTGCTTTTTGTTTGAATACTTCTACTACAGTTGGTTTAGACTTTGATTTCCATTTTCTAGCAATTGCTTTTTTGACAGGCACCATAATTAGACTCAGCAAGACCTTACTATGTCTAGAGAATTCTGATTCTGTATCATAGCTTAAAAAAATCATTTCTTTAGTTAAACTAATTTGCTAACCCAGTATTTGTGATAGAGTAGTCTGCAGGGAATTTTTAAGGTATGCTAACTCTCCCAATTACTTATTTCTACCCTATCACTCCTCCAGCATTTGCTATCTACCTGCGGAAAAGTTATTTGAAGTCTACTTGGGGTATAAAAACCTATGTAAACACTTTCAAGCAAAAATCCTAAATCTTCCAGACTTATTGCATGTTTGGGAGGCACACATATACCCCCTATTGTTGGGTTATGAATTACTTATCCAATTTCTCCTTCCAAACCTTTTCTAATCTGCACTGATTGGTTCTTATAGTTATCATGCAATATTTTATATGGCCTACTAATTATTCATTTTTTAACAGTAGCTTTTGTTCTATATTCTACTAAAGACTGTACCAGTGCTGGTCTTTCATTTAAGATTCCCCTGTTTCTTTCTGTTTGCCTATACTTTGATACCAATCCTTGATAGAGAAGGCAATCTCTAGCCTGCAGTCCAAATAAATTCTTGGCCTCTTCCCATTGTATTACCTTTCCTTCTCTGTTTATTTGTTCCCAACACTTTGGTTCTTTTGCCAGTTTTCTCCAATAAATTACAGCCCCCTGTTCTCTATTGTCTGTATCCCTAATTGCAGTCATCCCTATCAGCAAAATCACCTTTCTCCATTCCCATGTTAGCTTAGTTCTTATAGTAATTTCTGCTACTTTATGAATATAATATTCTCTATGGCTATTGTTACTCTTCTTAAAGATCTGCATCCAAAATCCCAGTCTCACCTTCTTCCTTGAGCTGTCCGAAAATGTTCCACAACACTGAAATGTCCTTTCCTATTTTCATCAGGTAAAAAATAATATAATCTGCAAATAGTGCAATGGTTTCAGTCTTCTTGACAGCAAAATTATTGTGTTGGCATACATGCTGTCTCACTGCCTCAGTGACAAAATCTTCTATTAGTACAGTGAACAAAGGTTCTATGGTGTGTGTGTGTGTGTGTGTGTGTGTGTGTGTGTGTGTGTGTGTGTGTGTGTGTGTGTGTGTGTGTGTATATATATATATATATATATATATATATATACATATATATATATACACTGTTACATTTTAACTGTGGGATAATTATGTCATTAAAATTTGGAAAAAGTAACATCAAATTTAAATTTCTGGAAAAAAAGTCTTAATTAAGGTAAAGTATCTGTCAGGTTACGATCCTGGACTGGCGCAAATATTAGGCTTTTATTCAATACAGAAACTTCAGCGGGACACAGTTTATAATATGAAACATTAACAACTAAGTCTGGGTGGTTCACCTGATCTGTCTGAATTGACTTCCATCTGTGGGACCTTGATGACTTCTTCTGCCTTGGCCTCTTGATAAACCTTGCATATGTATATTCACTTTTTCTAGTAATATTGTCTGGAACACATGATATTACATTATATATGGGAGAGGAACACAACATAACATCTGTACTGTACTTTATTGTTGAGAATCAGTTGGAATCTCTACTGGCAGTTTTCTTTTGACTTGAGAACTATACAAAAACTGTCCATCTAATTTGGTCGTGGTATAATTTATGATTAAACTGCATCTTTTTTTTTCCTTTTCTACTTTGATGAGTGAAAGCTAGCAATGGAGCAACACTTTCTTGTTTTTATGTGAAGGACCTTGGAAAAATACCTAATGCAAAGCACATGAAATCATAAAGTGCCACTTTTAACTTTAACATGCAGGAAGATAACGCAACAGTAACTGCAACCATTACATATTGCTTTATCATACCAGCTCAACAGAAACATGACTGGTACTTAAAGTAAAATACATAGGGTTGCCACCTTTTCAAATGGCCAAAGTAGGACATTTTCGGGACACACATCAGATTTTACAGGCCGACACATACCCACGGTCAGTACAAAGGATAGAGCTTAACTTTTTTGCCTAAATAAAAGCTTATTCTTGTAGCAGTTTAGTTGCTTATTCTGTTTCTTGTAACATTTAGGTATTTTAGATACAGAAATAACTATTTTATGCAGCTATTACATAAAATATGGGACATAATTATGTCCTACAATCTCACGACATTTGCCATTTTTAATATTTTTTGTCAGGACACAACTGCCCAAAGTGAGACTGTCCCTCGCAAAATCAATCATCATCGTACACTGCTTAATAGCTGAGAACCATTTTACAAAGTCAAGTACCATACTATCTTTCTTCTATGCTCTACAGCGCTTCTTTGTTAACTGTTTGAGCAGCTTAATGATCATTTATCCCAGTGGCAAAATGCTACCCTGTAATCAGCTCATTTCACTGTACTGTGATTCCTCACCTCCAGGCACAAGCAATCTCATCCTACCTCTGCTTTGTTCTGAGATAGTAATTAAAAATAAAACATTCTTTCATGATCAGTGACAATTGAGATTAAGTGCCTTGCAGCCCAGTGCACTGATAAAAAATATACAGTAGCACCAGGAGTGGATAGGTCCTTTATTGCCAATGACTGTCAACATCAGTATCTTATTTGCTAGGTTTATGATGACCATTTTCATGTACTACCTTAGTAACATGCCATTATTTGAAACATTCTTATATTTTTTTATTTTACACATACTTGCACACAGTTATTAGTTCTATGTCAGCTTTTAGCAAACTGTTTAAATCCCAGCAACATCTACAGCTTAATAGAATGCATAGTACACAAGACTTAATTTTCAAATGAGCCTGTTATCAATAAATCAAGCAAACCACCAAACGCACAGTCTTTGGCTTGCTTCTTTAGCTCAGTGTAATAAGCATCTGCTCTTTCAAGTCAGCCTTGGTTTTGTATAAAGAAAAAAAATGATAAATAAATGGAAATTTTTCTAGGCTAACAATATTTCTTGCAATTTTCATAACCAAAAATCAAAGGCATGTCACTCCAGGAAAAACTAATAAAACTTAAATGGTATCTGGAGAACAACAGAAACCACAGACATAAAAACAACCTGTTTTAATAGGCTAGAAGAAATCACATTAATACATTAAGAACAATGTTTCTTCCCCAACAAACAACATGAATTCATCAGAATGAAATCCTCTGATGATCTTCTATTATTTGATGGAAATTACAGCATGTGCTTTATAGACATAAATACAAGACAGTTTAAAAACAAACAACAACTTACATTGTTTAAAATGGTCACTGAGAAAACATACTCGCATAGTGGTTGAATTCTGGATCTATGACTAAACAAAGAATACAAACAAAACAAAAGACAAACCATCAAAACTAACTTGCAGAAAATTAGTCAACAACAGTGCACACTATCTAACTAATCCAGCAACAACCAAATAAATGCCTTCATTCAAACACTACGTAACATTTCCTGATGCAGTAGACTGTTTATGTGCCATCAAAGGAACAATGGTTCATCTCTGGAATTTCAACCCCCTGATAGCATACTCTTCAAATGTAAAATAATGAAGAGAATGTACTATCAACAACCAACATTAATAACGTACACATCCTATTCTTAACTTTGCCTTCAACTCTATAATCAAAGTGCAGAACCTTTTAAGAATTACCAAAACAGTCTCGACATTTAAACCCAAATACTAACAAAAACAGCCATACTCCATTCCCATTTCACCTGAAAAAAATTCATGCATCTCATGAAAACAATTCTGCTTTCTATTTCCAATGCATAATAACTTATGAGCATAATATATAGCACTCATATATAATAAAGAAAACCAAAAAAAGATACACCCCAGGATTCATGAAGCCATTTTCTCTGTGCAGGAACAGTGTAGCCATTCTTGCATGGAAAATGGCAGCCGCATGATCCAGCAAACAGCTGATTTGACGTGCATGAGCGGGCCTACACTGTTCCTGCATGGATAAGGCCGCAGAATGCTAATTACATAATTTGCTGGTGAAAACCATACAAATGAGGTGAATTAACAATTCACCAAGCAGCCAGGTATCCATGGAGAAACAGTGTTATGTGCAGAAATGTATTCGGTTACTAATCAAATACATTTCTGCAAATAAAATGGAGGCATTGCAGCTTTCAGAAAAGCATGTATTACAGTGGTTAGGCATGCCAATGGCCAAATATATGGCCATTGGCATGGAAAACTGTTTCTTTTTTATTAAAAATCAACCTTTTCTTTGGCCAATCTCGGCTGTTTAATCATAGGGCAGCAGCACGTGAGCGGGATCGGGCGGAAAATTAAATAAAAAGCTCAAAGTTAATTTTAAGGGAAATCTGAATTTTGCCATTATAGTCTATGGCATGCAGAATGAAAACAATACCAGGGAACAGTGGTTGTCAAGGGGAAAGGTACTGTGTAAGTGCAGTAACTACAGACTAAGGCAGTGGGGTTTGCAAATGAGGGTAAATGCACTGAATCACAGAAATCTTCTAAGTCCTAAACTGCACCTAACCATGTAGGTGCTCTAGCATGATGGTGTAACTAGGAGGAGCAACAGACATGAAAAGGGTGCGAGTGTAAGGCATGTTGTAAACACATTGGAACCCTAAGGTGTAGAGATATGCTTAGCTAAGCACAGCCAAGCAAGGGTGTGTATCTGAGGCTATATTGTCTTATTCTATGAACTGAGGAGCATGTTTGCAGCCAGGGGAGGGCCATTTCTTACTATTTACATAAGCTAAATGGGTTGACATGGCACACACCCAGTCTAAAACAAACAAAAAAACCCAAAAATAGCAGGACTATTTACATTTAGGCACCGGATTTGCACGGCACACCTCTGGGCTTAAAAGGGGAGGAAATGGGAAGGGGAAAAAGAAAAAAAAAGTAAAAATAGAATTAAAGCAATCAAGTACAAATAACATAGCTGGCAGGTAGAATGCGTCATAGTCAGCAAGTCATACAGGCAGCATCTGCAGCACAACAGTATAAAGTATGGAAACACTTTACAGTCTGGTTTTACCCACAGACTCTGCACCATTGGTGTATACATGCAGGGAATTGTAACTGGAAAAATGTTAGGGGCTGCCATTGCTTTGATCTATCAGTATGTGCTAGAGGCTGATGGTGGAGAGGAGGATAATGCTAACAACCACCACAGATCAAGGAGAAGGAGAAGATTGTTCAGACCCAGGGTAACTTACCAGAGGCTACATGATCTGGAGATAGTAGAGCACTACAGGGTGGACAGAGACATACTTCAGCAAATCACCGAGCTGTGCCAGCCTCAACTCAGAGCTAGAACCAACAGAGGGGGAACCCATCTCAGTGGATATCAAGGTATGTGTAGCCTTAAGAATTCTAGCTACAGGTACTTTCCAAAGACCTACTGGGGACATTATGGGGGTCTCACAGACATCTGCATTCAGGGTACTCCACCAGTTCCTGGATGCCATACTATCACATGCCGGTGAGCACATTTACTTCCCCAACACCCGTGAGGAGAGGACCAGCAATATGCTTCTCTTCCAACGTGTAGCAGAATACTTGGAGGTACTGGGTGCCGTAGACTGCATGCACATCCACATCAAAGCACCACCCAGTGAACAGGGTATGGTCTGCATAAACCACAAGTGATTCCCCTCCATCAACTGCCAGGTTGTGTGCAATGCCCAGGGCATTATCATGAATGTGTGTGCTGGCAGCCCTGGAAGCTATCATGACTCCCACATCTGGTATTCATCAAAGCTGTACCAGGCATTTGCCAGTGTGGGTGTCCTGTATGGCAATCTGGTGGGGGATGCTGACTATGCACTGGAGCCGTGGATGACACCCATCAGAAATGCACACACACCCACACAAGAACACCATAATGAGGCACACACACAAACCAGGATCATTATAGAGTGTGTGTTAGGGATGTTCAAGTCACTGTTCCACTGCCTTGACATATCTGGTGTAGGCTTGCAGTACTCTCCAGCCATATGTGCACACATGTTCATAGTATGTGCCATGCTACGTAATATGATCCTGTGGAAACAGCTGCAGCAGGAACAGCACAAGGAAGGGCCACACAGCCCACCACCATTCACAAGGTCCCCACAGGAACAGAGGAACTCACAGGAGGAACCCCAAGCCTGCTCCACTAGGCAGATGGAGACATGCCCAGTATGCTCAGGCCTTGGAAAAGAGGCGATGCATAGCACACACACACTGACACTGTAGTGACCCCAGGGACTGACACATCTCTCTGACTCGTACAGTCACATCACATTACCTGTAACTTACCATGTATAGGTAGTGTACTGTGTGCATCCAACATAGGCTGCCCTCAAGCACTGTCCTCACAACTGCCACAAGCACAAGGTAAGTCAGTCTTCTTAACAATAAATGAATGGAATAGTATGTTCTGCTAGCATATCTATGGTAATGTTGCATGCATGCAAGGGAATGGGGTGGCCTACTGGGATAGTAGCATACAACTGACAGCTATGTAGGACAGCAGGAAATGTCTGGCCAAAACTGGCCTCCACACACTATGCAGTAGTACCCAAGGTGGCATATCCCACTGCAGTACATGTGTGGGGACAGCTAACTGGGGAGTCATAGTTCACAGGCATGGATGTCATGGTGGGGTCCCATAACCACCCCTCACATCCAGACAACAAGTAAGCTGTAGAAAGCCACAGAGAAATGTTTGGTAAAGGCACACAAATGCAGCAATGTTGAATTAACCCCTACAGACTCACACAGTGATAGCACAGCAGGAACCACAGTTGCAATAAGGCTATGAAGGGTAAGAAGTCTGAAACTCAAATGTATGCCAGTACAATCTGACCTGGGCTCTTTACTGATATGCCTCTAGTCCCCAAGACAGGGCAAAATAGTATGGTAAATGGAACCAAAATGTAAAGCAAATATTAGCACAGTCTGTGCAAATGTGTACAGTTGACAGGTGTGCCCCCATATACCCACACAAATGCAGTAACATGTATGTTTGTAAGGAAATAGCAGCATAGCACACATTGGCAGGGCTGTACCAGTGCACATACAAACATGTTGCTTGTCCACAATATGCAGGGGTCAATGAGCTATGTGTATGTGGGGTTAATACTGTCTGGATCTGGCCAGCACGTTCTCCTGACAGTCATCTCATACTACCCTAGGTACAGTGCTACCATTGAGAGGGCCATGTGCAGGTAACTCCATTGCCAACTGTTATGCATGTCAGTGACACCTACTCCTCTTCCACTAACATACCTGGAAGTCACAGTGCTATGTGGAATAAACTACACATATTAGTGACATCTTGAAGGATGTGTAGCAGAGGTGCCAATGCTTTTGTGAATGTAAGTGTATTGTGGCACTGTTGCCAGTGGTCATTCTCAATAATCCTTTTTTCTTATGTTTGCTTTTACATATAATGGACATGGCTGCACAGCTGAATGCCCTCTCTACCCACACCCATAACTCCCAACCATGCCCTCTCTACCCACACCCATAACTCCCAACCTCTGACAGCAAGATGCCTGGACAAGGGCAAAAATAAAAGTGGCACAAAGGCGCAATGATAGGCATGTGATGTAAATATCACCCTTACATACTGAGAAAGTTGATAGGGTGAAGGGTTTGCAGTAGAAGGAATTGTCTGAAGGTTATGTATTCTGAAACAGTAATATCTGTATTATTTTATAACATTACATTTCAATTATAAGTAACTAACTTGCCATAAAAACACAAGTTTATGTAGAAAGGATGAAACCTCTAGCCAAACAACTGGACAACCTGCCATAAAATGTACAGGTCAGAGGTATGCACACACAAGGATATGCCATCTCAGGTTAGAAAGATACCACACAAGCAGGAGATCCCCAGCCAGTATATCACCAGGTTGCTGGACTGTTTACACAGCCACATGTCATTACTACATTGGCTGTAGCCACGCCTCACAAATGGCCTTGTTGAGCAAGAATTTACATAGCTGCACTCATAATATTGGTCTATGCATCATACAATTAGTATTCCTTTGGTAAAGCACTGTGATGATCTGAGGATGTATGGCACTAGGTAATGCCACAATACATTGTAGTTTCCGACTACAGTTATGTCAGAAAATGTCTGCTAAATAAAACAAATACCATGAGGAAAGTCATGTGTACTCCTGAG
Organism: Protopterus annectens; assembly: GCF_019279795.1. Classification (NCBI taxonomy): domain Eukaryota; kingdom Metazoa; phylum Chordata; order Ceratodontiformes; family Protopteridae; genus Protopterus; species Protopterus annectens. Next base: position 5,876,347 of record NC_056742.1, on the reverse strand, counting down.
AGGTATGGTTGCAGCACACAAAACCCTGCACTGGAGTACACCTATCTCTGGAATGGAGTCCAGTGATGTCCTGCAATGGACAGCGGCATACCAGTTGTAAACAGTTGCATGTGCCAGCATAAAAGGTGAGCCTCATTGTGTAACAGTACTGAGGTTGAGTTTATAATATCACATCACCTGTGTGTGTGTGTGTGTGTGTGTGTGTGTGTGTGTGTGTGTGTGTGTGTGTGTGTGTGTGTGTGTGTGTATGTATGTGTGTGTGTGTGTGTGTGTGTGTGTGTGTGTGTGTGTGTGTGTGTGTGTGTGTGTGTGTGTTTGTGTGTGTGTCTCCATAGGTCCAAGTATTAGGAGACTCTTCCCACTCAGTACACTTCACATTGCCCTACTTCACAAGATCTGCTGCTTTCGTTCACCTTAGAAGTACCATTGGACACCGATCACCCATATAAGCTCTGTAGCATGTGCGATAGCTGAGTAACGCTATAGTACAAATAACTAGGTAGGCAAAGGTTCTAATCTCAATACTGACAAGTGTGTGTGACAGTTGTGTATGTGAGAGTGAGGGACTGTTTGTTTGTAGGTGAAACAGTTTTAAGCCATTCCCACTGACAACACTTCCTAGTGCCCCACATTATCAGTCCTGCTGATGTCATTCCCCTTACTGGCACCTTTGGCCAATTGTCAGCCCAGCAAGCTCTGTAGCATGTGTGATAACTGCATAACACTATAGTACAAATCACTAGCTAGACATGGAGTCTAATCTCAGATCTGGCAAATGAGTGTGTGCGTATGTTTGTAAGAAGTATTTTGATAAGTCTCCCACCCACTGCCCTACTTTATCACTCCTGCTGATGTCATTCCCCTTATCAGCACATTTGGCCAGTTGTCAGCCCAGTAAGTTCTGTAGCATGTGTGATAACTGTGTAACACTATAGTTCAACTCACTAGCCAGACAGGGGTTCTAATCTCAGATCTGGCAAATGAGTTTGTGTGGATGTTTCTCCCACCCACTGATGTACTTTATCAGTTCAGCTGATGTCATTCCTCTTATCAGCACCTTTGGCCAGTTGTCAGCCCAGTAAGCTCTGTAACATGTGCAATAACTGTGTAACACTATAGTACAAATAACTAGATAGGCAGTGGTTCTACTCTCAAATCCGGCAAATGTGTGTGTGGGTGTATAAGTGTGTGTGTAAGTGTGTATGTTTGTAGGAAAAAGTATTTTGATAAGTTACACACCCACTGGCCTACTTTATCAGTCATGCCAATATCACTCCCCTTATAGGTTCATAGTTGTGTACTAGGCTAATGGCATTGGAGCCATTACAACCCTAGCCCATAGAAGTGTTCTGCCATTGTGCCACCTGACATTAGTTCCCAGTGCCTCCATCAAGTAGAGCCACTGGAGTGATCCCTGGGGTGAACTTTCTATTACCCATCCACTCATCAAAATCTCTCTGGAACAGGGTCATCCAGCTGCTTTACTTGACATGTATGGGAAGTCTATTCCAGGGCATATGCAGTCTCTGGATGGGAAGCCTTTCCCTCCATCATGTTGTGTTGATTGTGGTAATGAGATTGAGGTCCCTGCAGTGTGTGGTGCAGAGAGATTGTGATCACTTTAGATGTAGCATTTGTAAACAAGCTAGGTCAGACATGGCTTTGAAAGTCAAGCAGAGATGGCCTCTAAGTAGGTGATATGAGATAGAGAATAGCTGGAGTCTTTTGAGTCTGTCTGTGTAAGACATGTGTTTAATGCCTAGGATCCTAATTGTGGGTACTTCTTTGGCCTATCCAGCTGTTGCAGGTGTTTAGTGAGGCACATGCCAAATGGGCCATTATACTTGTTGATTGGTCTAATGAGGAAGAGTACGCAGAGCTGATGACCTCTTTCTTCCTGGATGCAAAACCCTTTGTAATGAGATGTGCCACATAGAAGGATTTCCTGATCACCATGGCCATGTGGTGGTTAAAGGAGAGGTTGCTGTCAACCTGTATCCCCAGATATCTTATAACGCTTACAGTGTTCAATGGGCTCCCATCAATGTGGTACTTAGTGGGAAATGAGATTTTACCAAAGGGGATGATGATGCATTTTGTGGTGTTAAGCGTCAGGCCATGGTTTCCACACCAGTCAATGGTCTCAGTGAGGCCTTTCTGTAGGATGTCTGCATCACTTGTGGAGTTAATGATGGCTCCCAGCTTGCAGTTGTCTGTGAACTTGGTCAGCCAGAGTTCCTTTGTGTTGGCCTGAACTCCTGAGACGTAGATGCTGAACAGCAGAGAACCCAGGAGTGAGCTCTGTAGGACTCCAACCATGACTGGCCTGCAGTCTGACTTGGAGCTTGCAACTTTAACACTGTGTGTTCTATCTGTGAGCCAATTTGCAACCCCCCTAGTAATATAGGGGTTGATGCCTAATTTGGTGGGTTCATCAAAAATTCCTGACTGAGAAATAGTATCAAGAGCCTTGGCCAGATTGATTTAGGCTGTATTCAGTGCCATACTGTCATACACAGCCCTGGTGACTGACTCAAAGTAGTCAACCAGGTTGAGGTAGCATGATCACCATTTCACAAAGCCAAACTGTGTGGGGTCCAGAGTTAGGAGATTACCTATATGTTTGTTGATCAGGTTCCTGATGATGCGCTCTATAGCTGTACATATCAGTCTCATCAGGTTAATGGGCTGATAATTCCCAGAGTCTGTAGTTGCCACACCTTTATAGAGAGGGATGACTGCAGCAGTGTGCCATTTGGAGGAACAAAGCCTGAGGGGAGGCTGTGACTGAACAGGGAACACAGATGTGGTGCCAGGTATCTATGTAGTTCATGTAGAACACAGCCAGGGATAATTTTGTGTCCCATGAAAGCTGTATTCTTGCCAGTGGACAATGCAGGTGTAACCTGGGTGACAGTAATCCTGGGTGCCTGGCATTCTTCTGGCATTCTAATTGTTCCTCTGGGGGGGCGGTAAAGCTGGCACTGAATGTGTTGTCAAGAATTTTGGCAGTATCTGTTGGCTCAGTATAGGAGGTAACATTGTGCAGTAACTCAGAGCACTTCTGGGTATTGCCGTAGAGGTTCTTGATATGACTATCAAAGGATTTGTGATTGTTGTTAGTGTCTGCTGCAATTCTGCCATCATAGCTGCCTTTAGATAATTTCATGAGGGATCTAAAGTTTTGGTTGAGGCTAGTAAAGGGAGTTTTACCACTCTTGTGACTCCACCTTTTTCTGCAGCAGTTTTTTTCCTTCTGTTGTACAAGTTATTAATGCCAGGGGACCACCAGATTGGCCTCCAGGGTTTGGAAGAGAGTGTCATGATTCTGTTGGGTATGGCTAGTTCCATGCATTGATGTACATGTTTGTACAGTGCATTTGTGTATGATTCGGCAGTCATGCAGGTATTTTCCATTGGCATGGGTTCTGTGAAGTTAGCCACCTCTGTTTTTAGGAGAGTCAGCTTTGGAGATGTTTTTCAAGGTGGTAAGCTTTGCTGGGTGCATGGGTGGGATGTGGATTTCCATGTCAATTACTTTATGGTTGGATCTGACCAGGTAAGGATTGACTACTGTTGTCAAGCAACAGTCCCATATGTTAGTAATCAACACAGGTCAAGGATGTTGCTTCCTCTACTGGGTGTCAGAATGAGCTGGTCCAGGGCATTGGAACTGATGAATTCCAGGAAGCAATGGGCCAGTGTATTGGTGCTTGAGTATCTTTCCCAGTTGATGAAGGGGTAGTTGAACTCTGCTAGTATGAGAGTGTTGGGTTGGACCTTGATAGATTCCAGGGTGGTGAGAAATGTGGATTGAAAGTCTAGGGACATGGATAGGGACATATAGCAGGCTATAACCTGGATTGCACTATTACCCATTGTCAGTTGTACATGAAGTATCTCAGATGCATTATGCTGAGATACTACTCTGGAGGTGTGCATATCCTTTATTAATATGGAGACACCACCACCTTTGGAGCTGTGGCCCATGTTTTGGGGCTGACAGGTGTGGAATGAGTTATAGCCTGGTAGTGCAGGGGTGCTGTCTGCTGCTGTAAGCCCAGTCTCCGTTACAGCACAAATGTCAATGTTCTCCATTTTGGAGGAGTGCTTTGAGTGCTGCATCTTGAGATGTAGATGTCTAGTGTTGAGCAGCATGACCCTCAGATTGCATATATGTATAGCTGTTACAGTGGTAATTTGATTTGGAACACTGCCTAAAAAGGCACTATAGGGGTGGTAAGACACTTAGCCAGTACCTGGAAACCCAGGGATGACAGATGCAGGCCATCTCTAGCAAGCCATCACAGTCTGTCAATCATGTCATCCCAAACAGACAGATACTGAATCCCATGAGAATGACATTAGACACTTAAGCCCGTTGTTGAAGTCAATTATTTGTTGTTTGTACTGTGGTATCATTCTGCATGACAGTAGTATACTGCTAAGGGCTACTGTCATACCTGCCTGGCCCACATAATCTGCGATCTCCACCATGTCTATTTTCATGTAGTCCAGGGAGGACTGTCTCAGATCAGTCACACACACATGGGCAATGATAGAGTGATACTTGTAGTTCTTGTGGAGTGACCTGACTGGGAGTGTTATGTGTTGGATTATGGCACCTGATAAATAGCTGACTATTACCTCCTCCATGTTCAACCTAGTGAGTGGGACATCTGTGTGCCTCACTATTGACTCAGCTATGATTACTGTATTAGGCAAGGTGGTTATCCTTATGGACTTAGGTTGAGAGGCACACTGTGTAGGTGAGATATGTGTCTTGTGGTTTGTGCTGTGTTGTGGTGGAGTGGGTGTCTGTCTTGGTGGTCTCTGCTGTTTAGGTAAATGTCTATTGAGTGCCTCTGTGAAGTTGGGTTTGTGTTTTTTGTTTGTATGTTAGAGCTGTGATAGTGGGTATTCTAGAGGGGTATGTGTTCCATGTGGTGTAGTGCAAGTGTTGACCCTTCTCCTCTTAACCAGCTAGTCCAGTCGTCACTGGAGAGTGCATATCTTCCAATTCGGTGATATAGGGATATTTCTCACAAGTCTGACTGTTGGGTGTTTAGAGGAGAGGGTTGTCTGTGTACATGAGGCAGTTGCAATAGTGCCTCAGAATGCCCAAGTGCACCAGGTTAATGGGCAAAATTACAGAGAACCGCAATTGAATCATGCCAGGAGTGGTGGTCATAACTGCTAAGTACTGGATCTAATTCCATGAGGAATAACTACTGCTGATGGCTCTCAGATGTGCTAGAATAATTGATACAAAAACTTGTTGAAGTGCAAAGCTTTTAGGCTATTCGAATTGCAGGAGAGAAAGAACTAGCAAGATCTAAGGGAAATCTGAAGGCAGACTTTCTGGCACCTGTAATACTTTATCTCACCTGTACAGTTATCAGCACCTTTGGCCAGTTGTCAGCCCAGTTAGCTCTTTAGCTCATGTGATAACTGTGTAATAATATAATACAAATAACTAGATAGGCAGGGGTTCTAATTTCAATACTGGCAGCTGTTTGTGTGAGAATCATATACTGTGTGGGTTATACCATTTTGAGTTGTGTACCACCCTGTAAACTTCCCATCACCCTACTTTACAACGCCTGTTGATGTCATTCACCTTAGAAGTATGTTGGGACTAGATGAAATCATATAAGCTCTGTGGTGCATCTAATAACTGCATAACACTATAGTAGCAACTAGATAAGAGGAAGTTCTAAACTCAGTGCTGGCAATTGTGAGTATGTATGTGTGTGTTTCTTTGGGCGAAGGTCATAACCTGTTTGGCTTATACCATTTTGATGTGTGTACCATCCATACCTGTTTACCACCTCCTGATGGCATTACTTTATATAGCATGGTAATGGCATCTGCCACACATGCAGCATGTTAAACCATTGTGTAGGCCATACCAATCCTATGTACAGATGTCTATGGACTATCCAGGTGTTTGCATCCTATATGTGGTCTGTTTCCCTTAACAATGCCCAAATCGGCCACAGTGAGTGTAGTGACAAAAATGCCAGCATCATACCTGACTGAAACATCATGCTGATACAACATCTGCTACATTATCACTTGTCCAGGCTTGTAGGAACAATACATGACTCCGCATCCTATTTCTGGTGGGTTATCTCACCATCCATGAAGGCATTCTGAACATTATGTGTTGTAAGAGATAGTGTGCCATGTCCCATGCATATAATCTATTTGGGGCATGTCATGTGTATGTAGTAATGCAGAACATCAAAGTGGAAATGTAGGTTTACTAATCTGTCTATTGACAACTGTGTTTGTGTTGCTGTGTGCATATCCCCTGTGTCAGTCCTTGCTGTGTGTATGCAAAGGATATACCATTTTGCCTTCTTGTTCCACCTGGTGAACTCAGGAATACATACATGCTGTCAACTGCATCAGGGTTGAGTGTATGGGAAAGACATGGCAGGGCCAACAGGTGCTGACAGGTGAATCTGTTGCAGTTAATGTTATGGCTATGGTTGTGAGGGACCTGCTGACAGTACTGCAGTAACCTGTTCTGTATGTATGAGCCTGTGGTACTACACAACACTGAACTGACATGTCTGAAGGCTGCCCTGTCTGCGACAAGGGGTATGTATGCAAGGTCACACTGTCTAACAACAGTGTCCCTCACACACTGTTGCATGCAAACACACCTGGTACATGTACATATAAAGCTGTACCTTGCCTGTGACATGGTAGGTGTATTTGCACTTTGCCATGCTCCTTCTTGGACAGACACCTGGAACACAAACAGAATACAGCTTGTCAGACTACATTCAGTCAGTGGTACTAACAGCAATAATGCATCCTGGCCAATAAGGTACATACACCTGCATGTGTATCCATAACAAATGCAAGCAGACAGCACCTTACATGGTATTACATAGCTACACTGTACTATACACACCCTGTGCATCAGACACATATTAGCATGTCCCTGCATCAATGTTATGGATCATCATATGCACAGGGTGTGGTGTGGGTTTGCCATAGACCTAGGCTAGGCCATATGGTTGACATCATGTGTGTGTGTTTTAAGTGGTATCCAATAGATGGGCTGTGCAGAGGTGCTGTGTGTGTCTGGAGGTGGCCTGCCTGTGATACAGATATGTGTGTGTATGTATCCACACAGTCACACCATGTGACTGCCCTACACAAGGGGATGTTGGACAGCTGTGAACCTTACATGTCAGGGTGTCCAGTTCACTGTCTCTGACCACGGACATGGGAACTGGCCCTTACAGGGGTATCACTGGCACCACTAGGCCCAAGGCCAGATGCAGTACTGCTTCCTGATGGTGACTGCTGTCTGCTAGATCCATGCCCCTGACAGGATCGGACAGAACCACATGCCCATGGACTACTCCGTGTGATGTGGACAGCAATCCCCCTTTAGTACTGCTGGTGTCACTGCCACTATGGGAGTGTGAAGGGACATGGCCCTGTAGACTCTCAGCTGTTGTTGGTGCTGACCTACATCCACATGACAGATGCTCATCTCCCACCATATGCCCTAGCACAGACATGCCATGGACGAGGATTCCCAAGGTCTCACCCCACCATCTATTCATGACCTCAGTATTTTGACATGTGGCCTCAGCAAGTTCATGTATGTCAGCAGTTAAATCAGGAAGAGTTGCATCTACCACCCTGAGAAGTTGTCTGGTGTGGCATTCACTACGTGCCTGTGCATCCATGACAGCCCAAAACATGCATCTGGTGACACCTGATGTGGCACTTGCTACAGCAGCTTGATGAGCAGTGGACTTCCTGCGAGCACCCCTGTCCATCTGCCTGTGTGTGACCCCGCCTGCACTCTGGCTATGGCCAGTGTCTACACTCACACCTGCCATAGTCATCACACTATCCTGTTCAATGCCACAACCTGCCAACTGTCCATCACCTGTGACCACTGGTGATGGGGTATGTGCGGGCATTGTCACTCTGTGCGGGGATGGTGTGGACAAGAGTGGGATGCTAACCAATGGCACAGATTCAGCTCCTGACAATCCCATCTATATCTCACTACTCCTGTCATCATTGTCAGAGTTTGCAGAGACAATGACATCAGTTTCCAAGTGGGAGGTACCCCAAACCCCATCGCCACCTGTGAGGGGAAGCCAACATATGTACATTAATTCCTGAACTTTGAGGTTGGCTGGTACACACATGCACACATACACAAACACACACACACACACACACACACACACACACACACACACACACACACACACACCATGCACACATACACAAACACACACACACACACACACACACACACACACACACACACACACACACACACACACACACACACTTACAGGTGAGGTGGCACAAATCTGTTACACAGACCACACATTACCCAAATGGTGACATGCATGACACACTGCCCTCAACATCGTGCATTGCAGCCAGTTTTACTAACTCTAACTGATACATGAGTAGTGTTAGTAGGTGATGGCCCTTCCCCAGCGCAGACTGCACCCATGTACACACCATTGCCATTCACCTGTATAGCACAGTGTCAAGTACTACAGAACATACCTCATGACTGTACAGATCCTTGCAGGATGTGTAGATGTCTGGCTCATATGTTTTCTCTGTTTCTCATTAACCCCTGTGTTTCCCTGATACATAACTGGGATGATCTGAGGAGTGACATCACTGATTAATGACATACATTTGAGTGTCAGACCTCCAAACAAGCAGTAAATGTATGGTAACACAATTCCTGTTGCATACCAAACTTCTAAGCTTACAGTGGATATAATAAGTGTACACAACCCTGTTAACATGCCATGTTCTTATAGTATATAAAATGAGACCACAGTAATGCATACAAGTATATTACCCACCTTTCATGTGACATATGACGTGTGCAATCCAATCGATAAACAAACAAATGTGTTATGTGTAAAATATAATATGAAATATGTGCAATATCATCATCTTCTTATGGCTGTTCCTGTTAGGGGTCACCACAGTGGATCATCTGTTTCCATTTCTTCCTGTCCTCTGCATCTTGCTTTATCACACCAACCACCTGCATGTCCTCTCACCACATCCATAAAACTTATCTTAGGCCTTTCTCTTTTCCTGTTACCTGGTAGCTTCATCCTTAGTGTCTTTTTCCTAATATACTCAGCATCCCTACTCAGCACATGTCCAAACCAATGTGATCTTGCCTCTCTGGCTTTGTCTCCAAACCTTCCAACTAGGGCTGACCCTCTAATATACTTAATCCTAATCCTGTCCACCCTTGTCACACTCAGTGCAATTCTTAACATCTTTAACTCTGCCACATCCAGCAAAAACCCCTGCCATTTTGTGAATGCCACTGTCTCCAACCCATATAACATAGCTGAAATATGTAAAATATAGTGGTTGCATAAGTGTGCACACACTTAAAATGATCCTTTATTAAAGCACCTTGTAAGTGACTTACAGCATTCACTCTTCTTGGGAAGGTGCCTATCAGCATGGTACATCTTGACTTGGCATTTTTTGGCCACTCTTCCTTGCAAAGGTCACCCACCTCTGTCAGATTGCAAGGGCAGCTCATCTGCATAGCCCTCATCAGTTCACACTGGGGTTATTCTATTTGTTGTATGTCTAGTCTCTGGCTGGAACAGTCTGTAACCATGAGGGTGTTCAAGTAGAGCCATTCTTAGCTAGCTTTGAGATGTATGCTTCGGGTCTTTGTCATGTTGAAGTCTGACACCCCTCCCCATCCTTAGTGTTCTTGCAGATGCCTGATGGATTTGGGCCAGATGTGGGTGTTATTTGGAACTGTTCAGAATTCCCACCACTGTGACTACAGGCCCAGTTCTGGATTTGGAACAGCATCCCCACAGCAAGCCACTGCCACCAGTGTGATTCAACATAGGGGTGTTGGTCTTCAGGTTAAGAGAAGTGTTGCTTGTGCACCGCACATACCTTTTGGTATTGTGGTTGAGAGGATGATCCATAGTCCCATTACAACATAACACATTTTCAGACATGCCTTTGTGAAACTTGATGTGCTGTATTGCAAAGTGTATCCACCCTAGATGTTTTTTGGTGTGGGGGAAATGCTTCCGTCTTCTGACCCTACCCCATATGCCACATGTATGCAGAATACGGGAAAGTGTTCTCACATGTAGTACACAACACCAGTACTTGCAAGAGATTCCTGAAACTCCCTCAGTGTTGCTGTATGTCTCCTGACAGCCTCCCTGACCAGGTTTTGACATGTCTTGTCATCATTTTTGGAGGGACCTCAGGTTCTTTTCAATGGCACTGTTGTCCCATACTCAATCCACCTTTTAACAACTGGCTCCACTGTGTTCCATGGTGTATGCAATACTTTGGTAATGTTGTTGTACCCTTAACTTTCAAATATGAGATCCCTTTGCTGCTTTGTAAGTTGTCTGCAAGCCATGGCTGTTTATGTTGCAGGCAACTAAGCAAATGTCATGAATATCCTAATTGGACAGCAGACTGTTATTTGGTGTTACTCAGAGTGCCTTTACTTGATGGCAAGTGTGTACCCAAGCAGACTGAATGCTGTCAGTAAATCACAAGCTGCTGCAATAAAATATTATTTGAAGGGTGTGCACACGTATGCATCCAGCTTATTGTAAGGTTTGCGTACTCCATATTTGGTGCCCAACAGATTGATTGGTTTTAAAAGTGAATTGTTCATGTTATAGGTCACATTACAGGTCGGAAAAGGTGTGGACTGACATACTGTGGTCTCAATTTGTATATATCACAAACACCTGGCATCTTAACAGGGGTGTGTACACTGTTTACATCCACTGTATAAGAGTAATGTTTCACACATGCCCCTACCTTAGGCTGTTTGTCCCCCCCATTTTGTTGGTCTCTGTCCAGAAGTCTTGCACTGACAGGTTGTGAGGTATGCTACAGGAATATTGCATTCTCTTCAGACAGGACCCTGTGGTGACCACTGTGATGCAATGCAGTTAACCCCACCACAAGTGAACATGCACATAAAGCAACATGGCAATGAGTGACGGTTGTGTGCATGGTAAAGTGCATGGCCTTCACATGCCTGGGGTATTGGCAAACCACAGCAGAACAATTCCATACTCACCAGCTTCAGGCTGCCATCCCACATGCAAACCGGAGACACCTAGATCGCTGTGGGAGAGAAGTATTGTCAGCAGACTCACATGTGGCATTGGTACAGGATGGATTCAGCATGTCTGCACATTTACAGTACAACCCCCAATACTACACAATTTACTGTCCTTCACCATAGATGTGCACTTCTGTGCATTAGAAAACTCCATCCACAACTGCAATCTGACCTCACACATGCACATAGATACTCTATAAATACAAGTATGTCTGATACACTAGTCTAGTAATCTCCACTGGGGCCTTATCTGCATGTTCCTAGTCTATTGTGTGGGTGCCACCCCCCTCCAGCATGTGGGGGGGGATCATACCCTGATGTTGTACTGGGATGGTTGCCCCAAGGTTGCCGAGGAGCTCCTCAGTGGGTGTCAGTGGGGGCTGCATGGCTGGGCCCCCACCTGTGGCTGTGCGGTCCCTGGCCACTGGAGTAGCCCTTTGCTGGGCATGGCGTATGAGGTATGAGGTATTTTTCATGATGCCAGACCTGCTCATATGTATGTGCATGCAGGCTGACATTGTTTACCCTGTGGATAAGTTCGTCCCACAGGCCGGTCCTCTCCTGCAGATATTGCTGGCTCCGGCCAAACATTATGGCAAGGTTCTGTAGTATGGCTTCTATGATTATATTTGTCTCAGCTGCTGAGAAATTTGACCTTTGCTGATGCAACATTGCACCTGGAAGACATAAAAAGGGAAACACATCACAGGACCTCATACATTTGGCAACAGTATGTACAGAACCTGCACATCTGCATTGAATACCAATAGCCACCACTCACAACCACACAATATCCCTGTAATTTATCAGAACTGTATCAGCTTGCATTACACTCCTAGTCCTGATGTGTCATATTCCCCCCAATGAGGGCTAGTTAATTGCATAATCCTCTATTCCTCATCCATGTCTGTGTAGAGGGATGACACTGGCCATCTTCCATTTGGATGGGGTGTGGATGGTGCCGAGGTTTGGTGTGACTACAGTGTATAATGGAGTTGGGAGCACATGCCTGAGTTCATATAGAATGCAGACAGGGATGTTATCAGGTCCCATAGTTTCCTTACATTTGTTGCCTTTAGTAAGCAATATGTACTTGCTCACTGGTGATGAGAGGAGGGGTGTGGGTGCTGTGCATATCCACCTGTAGTGATGCTTTGCCAGGGGGTGATGTTTACCCTAAACCTTTCTACAGCAGGTTGGTTCTAGCTATGTTGTGTGTGTAATGTGGTCTGATTGACCACCGTTACAGGGTGGGTTGGTTTGTTGACTCTGAGATTGCAGACATATTTGAAGATGGCTTGTGACTGGCCTTGGTGGAAGTGTCAAATTTGTACTCATAGTTAGCCTTACAGTACTCCATCTGTGACCTTATATGCTTGATCAGAAAAAGGATGACTTGATGCATAGTTGGTGCCTGCTCCTAATTTTCCCTGTGCAGTACAGCCAATATAGGAACCAAGTCTCTAGTTTGTGTATTGCTGCCGTCCAGCAAATGGGATTACTCTACTTTGGTGGAGGCAGGTTTTACAAGTAAGGTATTGCTGAGTCCATACAGCTATGTTGGTGTTCATATAGCTGTTTGTAGTAGGCATGGATACAAAGTCATAACACAGTTGAACACCTCTCCAATTTCAAACCAATAATCTTGCTTATTGTAGTACCCATGACTATGTCAGGGCAATGCAACAAAAAGTAGCCCTAGAAATGCCACTCTGTTGGATTCACAACAACTAAGATTACACACATGTACAACATGAACATCTTATTTAACTGACACTTTACATACGATATCTGTTGTGATGAGGCTGCCAGATATACCTACTCATACTGACATGTGCACAGGTAATACCTGATATACATTTCTGTTGTACGTCAGTATGGCACACTGTATTCAAACTCTTGCTGCCCAGTCATCCCTCTCAACCCATTAGAGCAGGACATCTGTAGGACACCACACATACATAGGGGGCAATGGGACAAAATTAGTGACACTGTCTTAATATTGCTGTAACACACTTGAGTCATTCAATAGCATAGTAGCATTTTCATTGACAGACATCCCCTGGAGGATGTCCAACACTCATATGGCAGGAAGAGATGAGGAAGGCTAGGAGTGTGGTAATGAGGGGAAGATCTTGTAATGTTGGCAGTATGACTGGTATAGGAACAGAGATAGCTGATATGATGGGCAGAGGAAGGTTGATATATATTGTGTGTGCAAGAGACCAGATCGAAGGGGAGTATGGCTAGATGTATCAGAGGCAGGTCACAATTGTGCTATCAGGGTGTGGATGGGAGGGGGGAAGGGGGTAGGGGTTATCCTGAAGGAACAGTATGCCAAGAGTGTTTTTGAAGGATGACATGGGTGTCTGATAGAGTTATGTTTATGAATCTGGAAATTGATGGTGTAATGATGAATGTTGTTAGTGCATATGCTATGCAAGTTGGTTGTGCGATGGATGAGAAAGAGAAATGTGAAGTCAGTTGGATTACGTGGTGATGACTATACCCAAGGGTGAGAGAGTGGTGACTGCAGCAGATTTCAATGGCCATATTGGTGAAGGGAACAGAGGGGATGAGGAAAGAATGGGTATGTATGGTGTTAAGCAAAGGAATGCAGAGAGTGAGATGGTAGTGGATTTCCCAAAAAGGATGGACATGGCTGTGGTGAATACATGCTATAACAAGAGGGAGGAGCATAGGATGAAATACAATAGTGGAGATAGATGCACACAGGTGGAATATATCCAATGTAGGAGAGCCAGTTTGAAGGAGATTGGAGACTGTAAAGTGGTGACAGGGGAAAGTGTAGTCAGGCAGCAGAGACTGTTGGTCTGTAAGATGACATTGATGATCAAGAAGAGGAGGAGTGTGAGGGCAGCACCAAGAATCAAATGGTGGGAACTGGAAAAAGGTGATTGTGAGGTGTAGTTCAGGGAAGAGTTAAGACAAGAACTGGGTGGCAGTGACAATTTACCAAATATGTGGGTAGGGTAGAAAGATGCTTGGTATGAGATGTGGATGGAGGAAGGAGTACAAGGACACCTAGTAGTAGACTGAGGAAGTATAGGACAGTATACAGAGAAAGAGGTTGGGAATGAAGGAGTAGGATTGTCAGAGAGATGAGGAAAGGAAACAGGAGTATAAGGAGATGAGGTGCATGGCAACGAGAGAGGTGGCAAAGGCTAAGGATGAGGCATATGAAATTTGTATGACAGGTTGGACACTAAGGAGGGATGAAAGGGCTTGTACCAACTGGCTAGACAGAGGAAATGAGCTAGAAAAGATGTGCAGCAGATAAGGGTGATAAAGGATAATGAAGGAAATGTACTCACAAGTGAGGAGAGTATGTTGGGCAGATGGGCAGAGTACTTTGAAAGACTGATGAATGAAGAGAATGAGAGAGAGATATGGTTAGATGATGTGGGTATGGTGAATTAGGAAGTGCAATGGCTTACCAAATAGGAAGTAAGGATAGCTATGAAGAGGATGAATACTGGCAAGCCTGTTAGTCCACATGACATACCTGTAGTAGCATGGAGGCATTTAGGGGATATGGCAGTGGTGTTTTTAACCAGATTGTTTAATGATATCTTAGAAAGTGAGAGGTTGCATGTGTATTGGAGAGAAAGTGTTTGTGCATCATTTTAAGAATAAGGTTGATGTGCAGAGCTGTAGTAACTACAGAGGGATAACATTAATCAGTCACAGCATGAAGTCATGGGAAAGAGTAGTGTAAGCTAGGTTAATCAGGGAGGTGATGAGTAGTGGTCAGCAGTATGTTTTCATGCCAGGAAAGAGCACTACAGATGTGATGTTTGCTCTGAGAGTGTTGATGGAGAAGTGTAGTGAAGGTCAGGAGTTGCTTTGTGTCTTTCTGGATGTAGGGAAAGCATATGACAGGGTGCCTAGACAGAAGTTGTGGTATTGTATGAGGAAGTCATGAGTGGCAGAGATATATGTAAGACTGGTACAGGATATGTACTAGGGTGGTGTGACAGTGGTGAGGTCTGCAGTGGGAGTGATAGATGCATTTAAGGTGGAGGTGGGATGACATCAGGGATCATCTGTCAGCCCTTTCTTATTTGCAATGGTGATGGACAGGTTGACAGACAAGATCATACAGGAGCCCCCATTGACTGTAATGTTTGCAGATGACATTGTGATCTGTACTAAGACTAGGGTAGAGATTTAGGACACACTGTAGAGGTGGAGATATGCTCTAGAGAGGAGAGGAGAGGAATGAAGGTCAGCAGGATTAAGAATATATGTCTGTGTAAATGAGAGGGAGGGTAGCAGAATGTTGGGGATGCAGGGAGTAGAGTTGGCAAAGGTGGATGAGTTTAAATGATTTGGAGAAACATTTCACAGTAATGATGACTGTCGAGGATAGGTGAAGAAGAGAGTACAGGCAAGATGAAGAGGTTGGAGAAGAGTGTCAGTACTGATTTGTGACAGATGAGTACCAGTAAAAGTGAAAGGGAAGGTCTACATGAGGTTGTGAGATCAGCTATGTTATATGGGTTGGAGACAGTGTCACTGACAAAAAGGCAGGAGTCAGAGCTGGACGTGGCAGAGTTACAGATGTTAGAATTTGCACTGGTTGTTATGAGGGTGGACAGGATTAGCAATTTGTATGTGAGAGGGTCAGCCCATGTTGGATGGTTTTGAAACAAAGCCAGAGAGGCAAGATTACATCGGTTTGGACATGTGCTGCAGAGGGATGCTGAATATATTGGGAAAAGGATGGTAAGGATGAAGCTGCCAGGTAAGAGGAAAAGAAGAAGGTCTCAGATAAGGTTTCTGAATGTGGTGAGAGAGAACATGCAGGTGGTTGGTGTGACAGAATAGGATGCAGAGGACAGGCAGAAATAGCAATAGATGATCCACTGTTGTGACCCCTAACAGGAATTGCCATAAGAAACATATGTAATGTCAGTCTTTACAGATTTTCCAATGATTTGCCAGACATAACACAACTGTGTGAGTAAATGACTACAAATATGAGGCACACATATAATCAGTGTGCATAACACTGGACAGTTTAATGGTTTGAGCTCAGTATATCACATGCAATTCTTCAACACACACATGTGTGGCAGTACTTTACTATGAAAATACCATATATATATCTCTCACATTTCTGAGATGACCAATTATATCAAAGTTGTAGTCACAAGTAAGATATGGAGATGTACGACATCCTAGTAGCTGGCCTAGAATTGTCACAGTTAGTATTGTTAAACACACACTGCAGTAGTAGTCATATGTGAGCCATCCTTTCCTGGGGTGACTAAGAGGCCTGACCTTTAATCTATGTAACTGCAGAAAGACCCATATGCTATGGCCATAGGTTCTGGTCAGCAATATATCAGTAGAGCAAGTCTTGTTGAGATATATGTTTTACAGTTCTTATTTCCCATTCTTACATACCCCCTACTGCAGTCCATTGCATGCTTACTTGTTTGACATACATGTTTGTTTTATTCAAGTGTAGGTGGTTATGTCCTGCTTGGTTTTTATTTTGCTTTTTGCTGTCTCTCTCTCTCTCTCTCTCTCTCTCTATTTCTTTCAAGCATGTAGGGTGTACATCTGTTTTGCATAGGCAGCAGCTTGCCTTTTGTAGATAATGTTTATGAGCAGTAGATGGCCTGTGCACCAGTTGGTGTCCCCCACTTGCCAATTGATTGTAGGACAGATGTGTTGTTATTCATATAGCCAATGGCATGGCAACACACTCCCATCACTGAGTACATCATGTGAGCATTGGCCCTTTTACTTGCCAATGAGGGGGACTTCATAGAGGTGTGTGAACAACAGCATCACAGAGGGTATTTGGAAATACGTTGAATCTATGTTGGCAAAACTAATAGGCTTTTTAAAGACAGAATTTTAGAACATATCTGTAACATTAGGAATAATAAGCAAACAACTGCACTTGCCAATCATGTTATGTGCACAGATTCTTCTCATTCCTTCAAATTCTTTGTCTTGCAACACATATATAGAAATCTGAGAGGTGGAGATATAGAAAATGTTGTAGAGAGCCATGAACAGAAATGGATACTGAAACTTAATGCAGAAAGATACCCAAGCCTCAATGGTACCACCTCTTTGATTCCATTCTTGAAAGCTAGACGCCTTAAACATTGACAGTTTTTATTGTCTTTTTTATTTTTATTGTTACTTTTATTATATTACATTTTATGCATATGCAAATGTATTTTATGCAGTATTTATTCAGCATTTTATATCTTATTCATACCATTACTATGCTCATGGTGTAACAATCTCTTTAAATAACTTTTGGTGTATGACATCATTAATTCATGAGATAATTGGCTTTTTACTTGTTTAGGGCATTGCTGGACTCTATATGGACTCGGATTTGCATCCTACGATAGTATGTTATGTTCACTATTTCTGACTATAGTGTTATATTTACATACTTTTGTATTGGTTCTTTTCAAATGTGGTTTATATGTCTTTGTTTTTTTACAGTCAGCTTGATATATTTGACATCATTGCATGGTTGTATATCCACTTAATTCAACAGTTCAGTGCGGGCATATGTATTCATTGTATAGTATGCCATTTGATAGACTTTTACTGTAATTTTTATCTGTTTGGTAGGGTGTATGGTTCGCGTTTTACGCGAATACCATTCATTTTTTGTGTATAACCCATAACGGGTGATTAACCTTATGTGCGACTGTATGTATGGTTCATATTTTAGTCATTGTCAACTCCTTACTACTACTGTAACTGCCTGTTTTTGGTCATATTTGGCGTCGTTACAGCAACCTGTTTGTTTTGAGGAGTTCCGGATGTTGGGGTCAATCTATTTCCTGTCCGGATCCACCATGCGGTGATTTTCACCATGGGAAGATGTTTTATTCTCAATGGTGATTTGTATTTATCTTAAACAATTTTTTTGCTTATCGCATTGATTGGACTCTATATGAACCAGGATTTATATCACATGACAGCATGTAATGTCAATCATTCTTGATTAAGGTGTTTTATTGTAATATTTTTTTGTTTAATTTTGGTTATACGTTTTGGTTTTGTATCTTTTTACTTAGCTGAATATATGCAACATAATACGATGATTGCATATCTAGTCGACTTAACAGAATAGTGCTGGCAGGTGAATCTGCTTGTCAGTGCGATACGTGGTAGGATTTTTTGTCACTTTTGTTTATTTAGCAGGTTCATGGTTCGCGTTTTGCGGGAATAATTACATATTTTTGTGTACTAGTTAGAAGGGTGATTAGATGAAGGTGTGATTCTATGTAGGGTTAATATTTTGTTAAATGCCCTTTTATTTGTATGTGGCCATTTTGTTGCATCTGTCTAATACTTGGGAGTTTTTCTGAATTTGTTGGTTCAAATTCTTGTGGGTTTCTGGTGAACCTATTTAATTGTATTTTCTTTAGTTGGTTTAATGATATTTTTATTAATTTATTTTTTGTTAGATCAGTCTGATGATTCAGACCATTGTCTGCTTGGTCAGTATTTAGGATTCAGAGTTTGTGTGAACATTGTATTGTTTGTTGCTTGTTGCACAAGCAATATTTCTGCATGATCATTTGGGTAGTGCTATGACATGTCTATTTTTTGCAGACGACTGCAATCCATTTGGTTTTTGTGATTGTGTGCTTCTTGGATTGGATATAATATTATTCTGGATGATTTTCTGTTCAATTATTATGCAGATGGGATACACATATATTTATATGGGGTTCTATATAGCTCACAATTTTTTATAATAATCAGAATCTGGATGATGTCCAATTTTTATACATATATTGTATTAGTTGGTTTTTGGACAGTTTACACTGATTCTTGGCAAGACCATCATTTTTTCAACAGTTTGACTTCTATGCTTAAGATATGGACAACTGTTGATACATAATGGTTTTGTGTTTGGTGGTATATTCTGCATTTCTATATCCATTGATTATGTCGTCATCAATACATGTGTCGGTTGGGTTAGTGCTGGTTGGGTGTTGAATCGAACCATGTTTTGTTCACCAGATACAATGCGGTCTATTTTGGACATATATTAGTCTGCTACAATAGTTTATTATATTCGGTGCTAGTTGGACTTGTCCAATTGTGCTTCAATGAACACATTTTAGTTTATATGGGGCCTTTATCAATGACAATTAACTTTTTTGATTGATCAGTTGTTGGACAGGTTGGTCCATGATCAATATTATGTGATTCAATTCAGTATATTATATACTGTATTTGATATATTTTGATTGATGTATATGCAATTATAGCCTATAGGCCTTTTCTTGGAAACATTAAGACCTATACACAGTAATATGACCTTGGGTTTTTTCTGGAGGTCGTTTGGGCTGTTCATAGTATTGGTCTACTTGATTGGTCATTGATCCATCAGACTTATACACACACACCAGGCTATTTATATACAATTTATTTTTTGGTGTTGAAAGTATAATGGTCTGATTTTGGATCAAGTTTTATTGTTTAATTTTTGGGTCTATATATAGATATTGGATTATTGGTGAGTCAATATTGACACCAGTCCTTATTGAGCTTAAACCAACATTTGGTTTCAGGTGTTCTTATTTTGAAACTCAATTTGACTGGTCTGGTTGGAGCAAAAAATTCTTAAATCATAAACATGGCATTGTCACCGATTATACAGGGTTTGTCATCTGACATGCATGATTTATCTGTGTTTGGTTTGGACAAGAATGGTTCATCTATTGTGACAGATGTGGTTGGGTCTGATGTGGATGCACAATGTGATATATTTTTCAACAAATTGGGCAAACAAATGAAGATGGTTAGGACCAATGTGTGGCATTTACGTTTGTTTAAGGCATATCAACAAAAACACATTACCCCACGGGGTTTAAGGGTTAAAATACAACCTTTGGTCTCTGACATTGATGACCAGCTAATCCAGGATTGGGGTCATATTCAACAGTTGGCCTCATCCCAATTTGTGGATGCTTTGGCCGATTTCTATGGGCGTAAGGTACAACAGGGTATCAAGGATCTGGATACTTTAAGTTTACAGACGAATAAGTTTGAAGCTTGTGATTCTTTTACAACACAGGTCAAGAAACTTACCACAGATTTGTCCAAATTGGAAACCACTCTCAAAGATAGGAAAATTAAAAAATTTCTTCGTGATGTGGGTGATTATGATAGGGGGAAACCTTTTGATAATTCCAAGAATGTATCATTTAGATTGCCCAGGGATGATCAAAAATATGATAAAAGAGCATCTACTCCAAAAAGAAAAAGGCCTAGGTCTATTCTTAAGACCAAAACTGGTTTGTCAAGTGGGACATCTGGGGAAGATAATTCCTCTAATACAGAAGGAGAATTTGATTCACACTCAGGTGAGGGACTACCCACGTCTAAAAGAGACAATTTATCACACCCTCTCAATTTAGATACCGACGAGGGGGGCGGAAGCACAGGAAACACAAAATCCAAACACAGTTTGGAAACACTCATGAAGATCATGACACAGCAATAAGTTTGGATTCCAATGTTCATAACATTTCATCTGTTGATTTAACCAATGCACAAATTAGATTATTAAACAAAGGGCTCAATTTTGTTCCAGGGTTTTTTGTCTCCGAACAGTCTCTGGCCCAGGATGTCACCAATTTCTGTCGTATATTAAATTTGAAGGTGTTTTTTGACAGTAATGTTTCCAATGTGCCTTGTGATACAGTTGGTAACTTTAGATTCAAGAAATCCACCTTTATTCCACCTATGAACCATTTAGTAGGGGTATTTCAAAAAAATGTCCTTCGGGACATACATTGTCATCTTAAAGACTTCCCAGTTACTTATAACAATTTGACCACTGAGGAACTATGTTGTTTGGATGAGTTGATTAGTAATAAAAACTTGGTTATTATTCCAGCTGATAAAGGAGGAGCGGTGGTGATATTAGATAAAACTGCTTATGATGGTGAGGCTATGAGACAATTGGGTGACAAACAATATTATCGGCATATGCTTGTGGATCCTTCTCCCCATTTCAAGTGCCAGATTGATGGTTTTTTAACCAAGGCAGTGGATGAAGGTATTATCACTCAAGATGTGAAAGAACAGCTATTGGTTGAGTCACCGAAAAAACAGTATCTATATCTGTTACCAAAGATCCACAAACATGCCACTCAGCCACCTGGGCGACCAATAGTCTCGGGACATGGGTCCCTTACGGAACCACTATCAGAATATCTGACTCTACATTTAAAACCGTTATTTAGTCAAATTAGAGCTAGGATTCAGGACACCACCCAATTCTTGGATATTATCAATAATTCCCAACTTCAATCTCATTGGCTATTATGTACCCTGGACATTACCTCTCTTTATACCAACATCCCTCATTGGGCGGGTTTACAAGCGTTGGATTACTGGTTGGCTAGATCAGGTTTATATCCATCTGGATTCAACACCTTTCTTGTATGCCTCACAGAATATGTGCTGTCTAGCAATGTTTTCTATTTTCAGAATCTTTGCTATTGGCAGAAGCAGGGTACTGCTATGGGTGCATCTTTTGCACCCATATATGCAGATCTGTTTATGGCATATATTGAAGAGATTGTGATTTATGATGTCACACATAATATATATATGTGTGAGATGGATATTTGGCGCCGGTATTTGGATGACTGTTGGTTGGTGTGGAAAGCTGATGAGCAATATCTTATGGAATTTCTTGAATACCTGAATAACAACATATGGGGGATTGAATTCAAATTGACTTATCATAAATTAAGGATAGTATTTCTCGATGTAGAAATCATTAGGAATCAGGATAACACTCTATCCTCCAGGATGTTTAGGAAATTCCCTGAATTTAATTCAATATTACATGCTACCAGCTTCCACCCACAACATGTCATCCAAAATATACCAAAATCCCAGTTTCTTAGAGCCAGGAGAATTTGTTCTAGCCAACAATCCTTCATTGATGCCCAAGATGATTTAACTTGTAGATTCATTAAGAGGGGATATCGTCCAGGTTCGGTACATGTTGCCAAAAGATCTGTGTCCAGTTTAAATAGGGAAGATTTATTAATATACAAAGATAAGAGCAATTGTCAGCAGTTGCAACCCTTACGTTTGGTAACTACATACGGACGTAATACACAGGGCTTTAAAAACATCATACAGAGACATTGGAACATTCTTAAAGCTGATTCAAAACTTTGTTCCATGTTGCCAGATCATTGTTCTTTTTCATTCAAAAGGGGACAAACCATTGGTTCAAAATTGAGTCATTATAAGAGAGTGGGTGCAGATTTTTCTGAACCAATTCAGCGGTCTATTTTAGGGAAACCCATTGTTGGATGTATTCCCTGTGGGCATTGTTCATTTTGTATTCGTGTTTCACGTACTCATGAATTCACCAGTAAAAATACCTCACAAGTTTTTGACATAAAGTTTTGGGCTAACTGTAATACTGAGTGGGTCATCTACTTGGTGACCTGCACTTGTTCTGCTTTCTATGTTGGAAAGACTTCTCGAGCTTTCCGTTTCAGAATTTGTGAGCATTTGAGTGACATCAAAAAGAAACATATTAGCAATGCTTTATATAAACATTGTTTGCAACATGTATCTGCTTCATATAAATTTGTGGTTATTGATTGTATTAAGGGGAAATGTAATGACAAACAGTTCTGGCAGGAATTACTCAGCTCCAAGGAGAAAAAATGGATCATCAAACTTGGAGCTCTGTTTGCACCTGGTCTTAATGACCAATTGTGAATTCTGTGTGTGGATTGGACCATGGGTTGGACCAATCCATATATATATGTATGTATTGTGATACTCTGTTTTTCCATTTTTGTATTTCACTGAAGAAGGCTCAGAGGAGCCGAAACCGGTTTGGATTGGAAATTATTGCTTTTTTGTCTAAAGCTTTTTCTGCTATAGATATCTACTATAGCAGTATTCCAGGAGGGGGGGTTTCTTCCCTCTGGTTAATAAATGTTTTTGTGACATGGTTATTACCAACACTTGCTGGCTTTTTTGTTGATTGCTGTTCATTTGCTTTTGCCGTGCAAGGGTTCCACGGGCATCTGCTGCTTTGTTGGATAATTGGCTTTTTACCTATTTAAGCAGTGCTATTCACTTGATCTTTGTCTGATGAAGCAACTATTGTTGCGAAAGCGCTTACCTCTGTCTTTTACTTTTTGTTTTCATTAAACGTTATTGTGTGTTACCTTGGTGCATTGTGTTTATATTTTTACTTATTTTTTTTGCACCTTGGTTTTACCCGCAGCCGTTTCTTTTTTGTTTGTATTTGGAAATACCTCTTACAACCAAAACTGTGGAGACAGACTGACAAAATGGGAGAAAATGTTCCAGACATATGGACAGAGTGTAAGTATTGCTGTTATACATTTGCATTAATGCTAGTCTAACAGTATTTGTGTGGACATGGAGTTTCTGTGTGATTTTAACTCAGACAGTGTTATGTGCTTGATATAACTCTCACCTGTAGGGCTATCTGCAGAATGGCCAGAATTTGGACTCCTATGTTTGGTGTGTTCCTCAGACATTTTTTGTCTTTTGGAAAAGCAGTAGCATACTCTGGGGATTGGAGTCAGTAACTGCTAACATCCATTTGTATTTCTGACCTTTTTTCCATCGGAAAAGATATGTTACAACTAACCATGTTACAAGAGCAACAGTCTCAATTTATAACAGCAATATTTCAAATATGCCCCTGTTTTTGGGCCTCTCTGCCACAATTATGTCAGGCTTTGTCCAGATGCCATGCAGTAACAGGTTCATAGGTATAGTATATGATTATTTAGTGCCTACATTCCTGACATCATCTCAGTGATGTATCAGACTGTCAGGCATGTTATGTGAAAGAGGCCTTATATATGAGGGGAAAGCCTGGACATTTTGTGGTACTCTGTACAGTTGAGCAGTCTGTGTATTTCTGGCAATTGTTGACAGACTGTGAATAAACTTCACAAAACAAACCCAAAACAAGAAAACCAAATAATACCAACTGAATGGAAAAAGCAGACCTGGAACACTTTCCCAAAACCATGATACACCATAGATTATAACCAGTATTTTATTGATGCATCAATAAAATACTGGTTGGAATCTATGGTGTATTGTGGTTTTGTGAAATTGTTGACAGGCTGTCAGGATTGTGTAGCAGTGTATTGTGTCAATGTTATTTGGCCTGTGTAGGGAGAGGGTGGATGTATGTGTTATGGCTCCTTTTCTATCTGCCTGTCCATGCTGCTCCTGTTTCTGGTGATCTGTCGGCTGTATATGTTTGTAGGGGTAGACATAGACATACCCAATACCACAATCAGGCATCATAGTACACTGTGAATTGGGCCAGTATATGTGGGGGTATTGTTTGAGTGGCAAACATGATGAGATGATTTTGTTCACACAGTCCTTATACTGTACTGTTCCTTTGGCTTACTGGTATGTCACTGTGACTGTGGTTGAATTGGTTGTGGGTATGCACTTTCACACTGGTGTCTGTTTTTCAGTGCTGTGACATCCCTGTGGTGCCTGATATATTTGTCAAGGTTTACTATTGTTTATTTGAATGGAAAAACAGTTTCCATTCAAATAAACAAATGGTAATACCCAAAGTGAAAAAACCTACCATTCACAATGTCGAACCAAATGCTCAACGCATTTGACTCGACATTCTTGTCGAAACCACCACATGGTAGCCATATAGGAGTTGATGTAAATCAAACTCCTATGCAGCTATCATGTTTCTGCAGGGGGGGAACCCCCCTGCACTCCCCATGTGGGTGGCTGCACCCCCCTACTTATATATTCTAACTCCGAGATCGCACTACAGTGGAGATGTGGATGAATTTCCACTCTCCACTGTACCGTGATCTCCGTGCAGATAGTCAATTTACACTTATGCAAACGCAGTTGTGCATTCGCATAAGTGTAGGCAACTATCTGGTGCAAAACTGTGCATTCGACATTCTGTTTTTTGGCACATTGCAGCTGATAGAATGTCGTTCGCATAAACAATAGCAAACCATTTGCCAATACATGTGTAATTTCCCCTGGCAGATTTGGGTTAGTGTTGTGTCAGTCTGACTGTAGTTTGGACAGTGCTTGGTGAGATGCTTAGCAGCTGAGTGTAGTTTCCCTATTGTGAAGTTATGTCCAGATATTTGTAGGACATACTGTTGACTGGCCCCCATAAGTGTTGTGTATTTCTAACACATCAGTGGGCTGATGTGAGGATTTTAGTCATTAACTAGTGGGAAGTAATTGAGTGTTGGACTTGTGCTATTTCAGCCAATTTATGTTAGGACAGACATGAGGGTGTTACTGCAGCAACTGTGCCAGCTTATCTACTGCAGTATTTCAGATATGTCCCTATTTCCATGGCTTTCTCCCCTCACTTTGTTAGGCCTGGCCCAGGTTCATTGCACTAATGGGTTATGAGCCTATCTGGACTGTCTGGATTGTTGCAGTATGTCCAGGTGTATTGCTCATATTTCTGGTCTGTTCCACAGATGCATTATTTTTATATTCCTGGTAAATCACTGTGATGATCTGAGGATTTCTGACAGTAAGTGATGACATACATTTCAGTTTCAGAACTCACATCCTTCAGAACATGTATGCTGAAACAAACCCTTTCACTCTGGTAACATTCTATATTTATAAGATCAATATTTAAAATATGTCCCTAGTTTTGTCCCATTGTCCTCCAATTTGGACAGCCTTGGGCCAGATTTCTTGCAGTAAGAGTTTGGTAGGTATGGTTCTGAGGTCTGACTTCACTACATGTTATGAACATATATATTTATCTATATGTGTGTGTGTGTGTGTGTGTGTGTGTGTGTGTGTGTGTGTGTGTGTATATATATATATATATATATATATATATATATATATATATATGCGTCTCCACACATATATATGTGTGTATATGTATAAATATGAAACCTGACTGATTCTACGGAATCTTTTCCCTACTGTTGAATAAGCATATGTTGAAAAAAGCATCAGCATTCTCTTCAGCTCAAATGGTGTAGTTATACATTGCTATGACCATGGTTTACAGGTCCCAGGGTTTTACACCTGGCAGGGCTAATAAATTTGTTGCTGTTTCTCCTGCTTACAACTGCTTACTCACACTTACACCTGCACTAATTCTTTAAAAAAAAGAAGCAGGGGGGATATGTAAGTGGTAAAAAAAGGGACAGGCAGAGGGAAAACAATATGAAAGATAGCTATAGATGTGCAGCATGGGTGTACGAAAGTTCCATAGCTGTCCATTTTTTATACAGCAACAGCTGTGCATTTGTACAGAATTTGGAGGTGAATTTGGACACTTAAACCCCAGAGAGAGGGGTGAGGACAACATAAATATGTTGTTAAACCTGTTAAGCATAGCTAAGCATTGCTAACCATTGCTCACAGTTCATTCTCACAATATACCACACTAATGACTTCATTTAGTAAGTGTATATGATTTCCATTGCATGACATGGCTGTATGTGCTTTCATTACAGTAGCAAAAGATGTAGCTATACTGTATGAGACACGTCTATACATGGATGGTTTCACATGTTATAAGCACTCACACTTCCATTTTACACCTGCTAAACTACCCTGGGTGACAAAAATTACTTACCACATATGTTAATATGAACATAGTACTTTTAAGACTGCTTACCAATGTAAAAGTGGACTGCTTGTTGTAGTATTCAAAGTGTGTATGCCTGCATGGAAAGCTGGGACTGTGATGACTACACTATCTTGTTTTGGGGAGTTTGAGCTGTATATTTTTATTTATCGTCTACTGGATATTAATACTGTGTTACTATATTAAACGGAGAGTATTGAGGTTTTTGGTCATGTCATTGAGGACTTCGGTCATGACATAATGGCATACATTTCTGTTTCAGACTTGTATCCATCTGAAAATTAATGCTAATGCGTAACCTGTTTTCTATCAACTTTCTGTTCTGTCCTCTGTGCACATGGGATGACACCGGTACTCAAGCTGTGGTTGACTGCACTGCAGAATGGGTCTGACAGCCCATGCCTGTGTTCATGTTGGATGCAGCCAGGAATGATATCAGGCCCATGGAGACCTCTGTGTGTTGCCTTTGAGAGGGCATTGCAGACCTGCTTCCTGATCATGAGGGGAGGGTGCAGGTGATGTACATGCACATGTGTGCCTATCAGGGGACAGGGGGTGATATTTACTCTCCACCTGTCTGCAGCTGGTTGCCTATATCCATGGCATATGTGTATGTGGTGTTATTGACCACCACAACAGAGAAGATATATGTGTTGCCTCTGGAATTTCAGATACACAACTGGATGGCCTAGTGATTGGCCTTGGTGGATGTCTCCAGTTTACCCTCAAAGGCAGCCTTAGGGTACATCACCTGTGACCTTATTTGCTTGTGCAGAACAAGGTGACATGGCTTCTAATGAGGCACCTGCTCCTTCTTAGCCCATCCTGCAATTATTTCCACCAGTGATGGTAGATGTATATTGCTGATGTCCACCACAGGTGTTCATCTTGCCTTGAGGGTGTTGATGTTTTTTGTTGTGTATTGCTGAGGCCAGAAAGCTATGTAGGTGCCCACATAGTATTGTGGTGTGGGCCTGGACACTGCTGCTAGTTCCAACATATGGGATGCCCTTCATGTGGGCCTTGCCCATTTTTCTTGCCTGTGCAGGGGAAATTACAGAGGTGTGGGGGCTACAACTTCATAGACAGTAGGTGAAAATACCTCATAGGACATATGGAGACAGCCTAACAACATGGGGGACAAAGCTCCAGAATTTGATACAGATTGTATGTCATTAGTGCTGTTATACACATGGAGGGTTGCTAGATTGACAGGGATCATCTGGACATGCATTTACTGGGTGACTTGACATCTGACAGTGATATGCTTCTGAAATATCTCTCAAATGGCATGTTGTCCACAGACTGGCCAGATGTTTGCCTGTTATGTTTGGTCTGTTCCTCGAACAACAACTGCACAAGGTCTGATGGATACAGAGTGATTAAGGCATGTTTAAGCATATTATAATTATACTTTTATATTATAAAATAATATTTATATACATATAATAATTTTACATTTATCTTCCATGACATCCCCCCATGTGGTTTCATTAGATTATATCATTGTGTGACTATACTGTATGGGGCACTTGTTTTTATATGGGGGTTTCACATCTTTTCTACACTGACATCCTACTTGTGGAACTGCTACACAACCCTGGTTGACAAAAACAGTTGCTATATAATTTAAGTTTACAAAAATAACTTTAACACTACTTTTACATAGGAAAATAAGTTGCCTGCTGCCCATCTTATTACTTGAACCATGAACGCATGCATGTAAAGCCACAACTCTAACCACTACAATATCTCAGTTTGGCAATTTCACCTGTATATTTGCATTTAGCTCCTATGGGATGTTTAAGCTATGCTAATCAGAGGGCCATAACATGCACACTCGCTTAGCTACTCTTAAACATTCCTTAGGCTAGAAAAAAAGTCTATATTATTATGTTATATGGGTGTGTCTTGTGGTGTTCTGACAACTAATTGGGACAGCAGTCGTGAAATAATGACATTCATTTGGTTTTCAGTCTTCTATCCTTCAGACACTCCTGCTGATATATATCTTGTTATCTATCAACTTTTTAAGTGTGTGAGGGTAATTTTTCAGGCATGTCCCTAATGTATTATTTATTCTCCCTATCATTTGTGCCTTTGTTAGCATGCACTGCTTTAAGGGAATATTGGTATACATTTGCTTTCAGACTTCTACTCTTACATAATTCATGCTAATGCATGATTTGCTCTCTATCAACTTTCTATGCTTGTGGGGCTATATGTGTGTTTTATCACTCTTGGGTGATTTGTCCCCCGTTATGTGTGCATTTGCACACATTTCCTGCTTTAGCAAGTTGCAGATGTGTCATACAGCACTTTAGCAATGCAGGGGGTATATCACAGAACCTGTCACACACCCCCTGCATTGCTTTCTTGTTGCTGATGTTTATGTCAGTGGACACTGAAATACTGGCATAATATTAGAGTAGATCTCTAATGTTATACCATTTTGGCTTAGAAAGTGCCGTAGGGCACTTTCTGAGTGCAGGGATTGTATTCAGTGCCCGTGCACTACTTGGACACTCTCACTGCACTCGTTCACGGTCCATGTCCATATAGCAAGTACAGCAGCGCACCTTCATGAATATTTAAAGTGCACTGCTGTGCTAAATGGACACAAACTACTCCGTGCAAGAATACTCTTATTCTTGTATGGATTTTCTTGAATCCAGTTGACACTTTTTAGTGTGTTATGCCCCATTGTCTGTCATAAGTCCCCTCCCTTCCATTTGGCCCATTTGTTCCCCATCACCATGGTTATGGCTGGCCAGAAAGGACATCATTTAGACATCTATGAGGAATAGTTCAGGATTTTCTGTTTATGTCCTTATTTCTGAGCAGATGTAACTAAATCCTAAGAAAAGACATGCACTTGCTGACCACATAGGATGTCCCCATCACTTATGAAAGGTGCATTTCCTCAAACTAGCCTACCCCCACCCCAAAACATGAGTAGTTGTCATGGCTTCTAACAGGGAAATGCACCAGCACTGTATTCCTGTGAGTACATGCAGCCCTTTCCAGTAATCCAAGAGTGGCTTATCTGATGAGGACGTGGAACGGGTGGTGCGTAGACTCCTCATGTCGACAACACTAACTAAATTGTTCTCGGCTCCTGCCCATTTGGTTTTGGAGCCTACTGTGCCCACTATTGTTCCTCCTCCAAGCCAAGCTGGTCCTTCAGAGCCAGAGTGCTCGGTGCCTCTTTCTGTGGAATTATCAGTTCCAGAACTCCCTTTGGTCTCCATGGAGCCAGCATCTGCTCCGCCTCTCGGCACAGTCCAGTGAGACTGGGAGCTGGGGTTCCCTGGTTGGCCACAGGCAGATTCTTGGCTCTAATCTTCTTCTGTGCCGAGCTTACCCCTTGGAGGATTGGCTCGGGTTGTCTCGGCTCCTACATCAGCCTCGGGTCTGATCTCATTGGCTCCATTGCCTCCCTCTGTCTCTTTGGAGCTGGAGGAGTCTTCAGAGCTGGCAGGATCCACCTTTGAGCTGATGAGGAGTGTGTTGCCTACCCATTCAACACCACAGAGAGATACCAGTACTCATCCCCCCAGGGCTCTGGCTACTGTCTCAGCACCACCCATTCCTCAAGACAGCAGAGACCCAGAGCCTCAGGATCCTACCTTGGGTGAACCCCTCTCTTCTGAGGCCTCCCCAGAATATTCTTCTGAGGAGCCACCTCAGAAGAGAACCTGCAAGAGGAAGCATGTTGACTCCCCAGATGAGTCCATCACTTCAGACACCGATCTTGATGAGTTGGAAGGGTCCCCATGGTCGTCCTCTGAGGATATCTCATTTGCAGATATTCTAGAGATCCTTAAGCAAAGAGGCAGCTGGCAGACCACTACCCCTTCTGATGAAGAGTCGGTGTACCTGAAGGCTTTCAGGTCTCAAACTTCAGCTTCCTGGGTGTCTCCGCCTTTCGATGAACTAATGGACCTAGTTAGTTGAAAGGAGTGGGAGTCACCAGACCCTTTGGAGCTGGTCCCTTGAAGGCCAAACAAATTTTTGTAAGCTCCTTTGGGCAAATAATTCTTAACAAAAGGAGTACCTGTAGATGCTATGGTAGTGACAGCAGCCACCAAAAAGGAACTTGCAGAGACATCCTCTGAATAAAGATTCAAGAATGATGGATGGATATGGGAAGCATATCTTTTTTCAGCAACTTTTTCTCTGCGATCGCTGAATTACTTATCCCATTTTACAAGGCTACAAAGAGATCTCCTGAAAGAGCTAGGGGATACTCTACAAGGTTCAGTAGCTGCGGGGATGAATGAGAAGGTCTCCTCCCAGCTCTCCACATTAAATTCTATTGTCACCTCCTCCATGAGGCTCATATCTTACACAGCAGATGGAGCGGGCAGAGGGTTCCGGAGTTTCCCTTAGGAGACACTCCAGGATGTGCTTGTATAATTTTGCAGAGCCCTTCAAGTCTACCTTTACTAACACCCCCTTTGATGGTTCCTCACTCTTTGGACTCAAAGTAAAAGACACTCTAACCCAATGTGAGCAGGAAGGAAAAACTCCCTCTGCTATTGGAGTACGTTCTTCTGTACCTTCAAGACCTTATCCCAAAAGTCAGAAGAGTGGAAAGATGTGGTTCAAAAGATCCCAGAGACTTTTCCAGGATGCATGGGGTGATACCTTCCCCAGGGGCAGAAGGGGCGGTAATAATGGTAGATGCTACCCCAGATGCAGAGGGGGTCCACAAAACCAAGGTGACCGTGATTCCTTTTGAGGACAGCCTTATCAGCACTCCTGAAAGGAGGCCTGACTGCTTTACTCTGGAGGTAATCCGGGGACATTTATCAATGTACCCAGAAGCCTGGCAAAATATCACAAATGACAAATGGGTACTAAATATAATATCCAAAGGATATGCCATCCCCCTTTGCTTACCTGTCCCAAAGACCAAAACACTCCCGGATGTTCCACCCAATCTAAGGGAACAAGCAACTGTAGAGATTCGAAAGTTGCTCCTAAAAAGAGTCATCCAAGAAGTCCACGCAGGCCAAATAGGATTCGGAACTTACTCAAGCTTCTTTGTAGTGTCAAAAAATACAGGGGACTGGAGGCCCATATTGGACCTAAGCAAGATAAATTAATTGGTCAAGAAGTCAAAGTTCCGAATGGTGACACTGCAGTCTATACTTCCTTTTTTAGGGAAAGACAACTGGATGTGCTCGATAGACCTTCAAGATGCTTGCTACCACATACAAATGGACAGGACATCAAGAAGGTACTTACACCAGCCATTATCAGTTCAGAGTTCTGCCCTTTGGTCTCACTACAGCCCCCAGAGTGTTCACCAAATGTATGGCAGCAGTCACGGCTCACCTGAGGTGTCCATGATTCTGTGTGTTTCCCTATCTAGATAACTGGCTCCTGTCTGCCACCACCAAGCATCTACTCCTACAAGCCAGGGATCTAACTTTGGACATCTGCAATCACTTGGGCATTGCAGTAAATTTTCAAAAATCTGCCTTCATAGGCACAGATCTAGACACTTCCTCTATGGTAGCATGTCTTCCAACACAAAGAAGTATAGCTCTCAGACAGCAAATACTTCACATACTTCCCATTGACAAAGTGAAATCAAAAGTAATTCTTCGCTTATTAGGGACAATGGCCTCCACGATTACTCTAGTACTTCTTGCCAGAATGCACATGAGGATACTTCAATGGCTATTGTTCTCCCAATGGTCACTTCAAGAGCTCTCAGTGTCTCATCTGATCAGAATAACGGAATCATGCAAGAAAGACTTGAGATGGTGGATACACTCCACTCATGTGATAATAGGCAGACCATTTGTTCCACTTCAACCAATAGCTACAGTGACCACGGACGCTTCCCAGACAGGGCGAGGGGGCATTATCTGTTAAGAACAGTCCAAGGTACATCGCAAGATCATGAGGTTCACTTGCATATAAATGTTCTAGAGATGAGAGCAGTGCTTCTTGCGTTGCAAGCACTTCAAGACTG
Source organism: Protopterus annectens (assembly GCF_019279795.1). NCBI lineage: Eukaryota > Metazoa > Chordata > Ceratodontiformes > Protopteridae > Protopterus > Protopterus annectens. The sequence continues at coordinate 5,843,506 of NC_056742.1, read as the reverse complement.
TCTCCCTCTAGATACTATTGCGATCCAGTCAGACAATATGTCTATGGTTTGGTACATAAACAAGCAAGGGTTAACCAGATCCTACCCCCTGTGTTGAGAAACCCTAATAGTATGGCTATGGGCAATTTCTTCCCAGCACTTTCTAATCACAAAGCACATCCTGGGGAAGTCTAATGTGATAGCGGACAAGCTGAGCAGAGTAATCCTAATGCCTCATGAGTGGTCTCTCAATTACAGTGTAGCAGAAATGATTTTCCAGACATGGGGACAGCCTTGCTGTGATCTCTTTACCACTCCCATAAATGCCAAGTGCAGAAACTACTTTACCCTAGTTCCCCCTCTGGGGGAGACACTGAGAGACTCTCTTGCTCATGATTGGCCCTTGGGACTTCTATATGCCTTTCCACCATTCCCTCTCATACCCAGAGTAATTCAGAAAGCTCAAAGCTCAGGTAGCAGGATAATTCTCATTGCCCCTTACTGGCCTCGCCAAGTTTGGTTCCCCTTCCTGTGGCCACACATTCAGGAGAAGTCTTGGTTCCTGGACCCAGTGCCAGATCTGCTGAATCATATGTCAGGAGAGCTTCATCCTTCTCTCCACACCCTAAAATTGACAGCTTGGCTGCTCCACTTCCCAACTTAGTCAGGCTTCACAATTTCACTCCCACTGTCAGACATATCTTAATGTCCTCCCATAAAGCTTCCACTAGAAAGCTTTATTCTAGCAAATGGAAGAGGTTTTCACTGTGGGCTCAAGATAAGAACATTAATCCTTTCTCTGCACCTATTCACTCCATTTTAGAATTTCTGTCAGAACTTTTTTCAACAAGGCTCAGCTGCAGCAACCATCAAAGTTCAACTTGCTGCAATCTCAAATTTTCATATTGGTGATACTTCTTCAAACCTAATGTCACTCAGGTTGTATAGAGCCTTCTTAAAAGGTGCTTCCTTACTAAGACCTCCCTTTATGGAACCTCTTTCTCCCTGGGATCTAAATTTTGTTTTGTCCCATCTCACTTTACCTCCTTTCGAGACTTCTTCATCTTCAGACCTCAAGTTCCTTTCATGGAAGACCTTATTTTTAGTGGTTATAACTTCCACTAGAATGGTATCAGTGCTGCAAGTTCTTTCTGTTAAACCAACATATTTGATATTTCATAAGGATAGAGTATCCTTACGTAGTAACCCTTCCTTTTAACCAAAAATTGCTTCTCCAAACAATATAAACCAATCCATAGAACTCCCAGTTTTCTTTCCTCAGCATAGCAACAAGGCAGAGTACAAATTACACCAACTGGATGTGCACAGACAACTCAGATTCTATTTGCATAGAACCAAAGATTTCAGAAAATCTGACCAATTATTTGTATCCTTTTCTGATGCAAAAAAAGGATCCTCAGTCTCAAAAACTACTCTTTCTAATTGGCTTTCAAATTGTATTTCTTTTATCTAATAACAAGGATCTACCTTTCAAAGTAAAGGCTCATTCAACTAGAACATTGGCCATGTCATCTGCCTTCCAAAGCCAGAATTCCCATAGATATTTGTGCAGCAGCTACATGGTCTACTCCACATACTTTTATTACTCATTACAAAGGATTTGGCCTCCAGGGACAGGGCATCCTTTGGTACCACAGTGCTTAAAGGTATACTCATATGCCACCCAGGATAAAGATGCTAGGGACGCTGTCCCATCATTGTAAGAATGAAGGCGAGATAGGACAACATAACATAAAGAGTTATGTACTCACCATAACGTTCCATGTTTGTTGTCCATCTTGCCATTCGGTCTTACGAACCCTCCCTCCTTCCCCTTGCAAAAGACCTCTTGTGGACCTGGTAGATTTCCACTACCTCAGGGACTCTTTGTCTCAGCTTGTTTCTCCTTCCACCTTCTCTTGGTATGGACTTACACATTGTTCATATGTATATGTGTGTTAATATGTATATAGTGTACATATTGCTCAGTATTAGCAGCAAACAAGATCTGGGGAATTGCACCACTGCATTGTGGGATACCTTCTTGCCAAGAGCCAGGTTTGAGATGTTCAACTAAGTATTCGGCCGAGTCGGTGCCGAGGTTCGGCTCCGAACTCATCATTGTAAGAATGAACGGTGAGATGGACAACAAACATGGAATGTTATGGTGAGTACATAACTTCTTTTTTGCTATAGTTGCTGTTTGTATCATATGGGTGCTGCTCTCTGTGATGTCAGACCATAGAGAGATATGGCATCTGGCAATGGACTAACAAATTTATCAGAAACCCTCAAGTAGCTGCTTTGGTTTTCCTGCTGTTTGCAATCAAATTATTTAGAGATTACATGGACAATGTTGCTCTACCAAAGGTTGATGATGTTACATCTTTTGTATCACAAATGGACATATTGCAGCTCAGCCATTGGTTTTTTTCATGGGAAGTCATTGCTGACAATTTTTCTATTATATAGTCACCAAACAGAGTTATTGTTTGTAACTTTCTGCTTTACTCTGTAGGTGAGAAATCTTGGTCATGGCATATCTAAGTACGGGAACTAGGGCAAAGTCTTCACAAGACGGTACTGTGGGATTTTTTTCCTGGAAAAAATGCTTTGTTTACCTCCTTGTGATGAAGCTATGATTGGTTGTCTTCACCCGGCTGCAGTTTCATCCATGCAAGTTGGCCTTTCATAGTAGCACCATGGAGAATATTGTGCATCTAATTGCACATGCTGAACATCTGATGCACTGGCACCAAACTGTTTGTGGGCTTTTCTTCCTCTGTTGTTAATTAGCACTTGATCTGTCAGCCTATGAGCACATAAGCAAACAGAATTTAATTGTAGGTAAGCAATAACCAATGACAAAAAAAAGAGGTGTACAGAAAATTATGTTACCTAAAACGTACTTTAAAAATCTATACTATTCCAAATTTAATATAAACCAGAGCAAGTTCAAGTTATTTAAACTGATACAATGAAGACAGTACAGTAAATAAACTGCAACATAAAATGAAAAAACACATGACTGTAATAAAATTAAATGAAACAATAATTACACATAAAAAAATCCATATTTCATAAAGAAAATCAAAGACACTAGACATGGAAGAAGTATAACTGTATAAATAAAATAAATATCCAAGAGATGCAAGTCATTGAAAAGAACAAACAGAAACTAAAAGAATCATATACACAAACTAAGCATAATTCAGTATCTTAAAAAAATCTCTGGATATATCCAAGTACTGTTAGATTTAAAGACTGCAAGTAAGTAACTAGTAATATATTTTTATGACAATATGAAAACACAGAGCTTTAACAGAGAACTGAGATACTGAATGAAAATGAAAGAAAAAAAACAATCATGTCTAAGATGACATATAATATCACAGTTTACTTAGACACAAGCCAATCTACATAAAATCTATTAATACCACAGGCTTTCACAGAAGTAGATACCTCGGTTGAACTAAGGAATGAACCTGTTGCTATTAAAATAAATTGATAAAGTTCATTTTTGTTCACATTGTTATGAAAGCATGCACCCTTCTCACTACAGAAATCTGATAACTATCAAATCAATAAGCAAACACCAAACCAGTTCAATTATCTATCCACTATTAAATGTTTGAATGGCTAATCAGAGGAAATATTCCAGAGATGTAAAGTAAATGATGCAATGAATAAAACTGTATCATTTAATTGATGATCACAACCCAAACACCAAAGTAACCCAGCTTGCAACTGTCACTTACCAAAATTAAAAGTACTAGTTTTATGGTTGTGGCAATGTTCCCAGATGTCTGCTTACAAGTGATAAGTCCCATCTAGCAATCCCCTCTACTGGTACTTCAAGCACTAGGCCCTCCATTCATTACAACCCCAAAATGTTGAGAACAGCTTTTATGATCCCCTTGCATAAAGGTTTTTCCCACTGCTGACCCTTGGAATTAAGTACCTATTAGTCTCACTAGTATTATTTACAGAATTCTATATGTGACCTTAAACCTCTGGATGCACATAAGTATGGCTTTGTATAGATGAGGTTATGCCTGCTCAATCTGGATGAGTTCTCGAAAGGGTTAATGAAACCATAAAAAAAGGACATGACTCTAATGTACCTCCCAGAAACTTTTCAAGGCCTTTAACACTATCAACCATGTTTTAATCATTGACAATCTCTCAACTCAACAATAACCCATACATAGTTTGCTGGATAAGTAAATAGCTATCTGACAAAACCCATTCTATTAAGGTCTTTTCTTTAGACAGAAAAGTATCAGTAACCATTTAAAATGTTGAGACCTGCTAGAGCAAGGTATGAAATATCAAGACTGAGTGGCTGAAAGATTGGACTTCTATATACTACAACTGAGATGCCAGTTCTTGGAATATTTCCTTTTTTCCAAGGTATGGCAATTTCAGTCTTGGTATATATATATATATATATATATATATATATATATATATATATATATATATATATATATATATATATGGTTCTAGGTTATAACATCGACAGCACATAACATCGACAACGACATCACCGACACCACATCATCGACAGTTCACAAACATGACACCGCACACACTCAACACATCATCACAACAACCAATAAACAAAAAAAATTCCCTGACCAAAAACCACACACACAACACAAGCACACCTAAATCCTAACAAACAAACACTGAATCTTACATACACAACTATCCACAACCCTAACCGAAACCGTAACCCTAAGGCCCGTCACTATCGCACACTAACCTAACCCGCGCCCTAACCCTAACTCACTTAACCCGCCCCTAACCCAAAAAAATTCACTACTGCACCCTTACCTAACCCGCGCCCTAACCCTAAGTCACTTAACCCGCCCCTAACCCAAAATAATTCACTACTGCACCCTTACCTAACCCGTGCCCTTACCCTAACTCACTTAACCCACCCCTACCCCTACAGACCGTCAACATCGCACACTTACCTTACTCGCACCCTAACGTCCGTAACTACCGCATACTTACACATCCTTTCCCCATGTCAGTGTTCTCCACGTCGGTGTTTTCATCCGTCGATCTTCTGGCGTCGGTGATTTCACTGTCGGTCTTGTCATCTGTCGGTGTTGTAACCCAGACCCATATATATATATATATATATATATATATATATATATATATATATATATATATATATATATATATATATATATATAAGTTCAGGAGTGTGGAGGGCTTGTATTCCACATGGGGGGTGCAGGGAGGGCTTTCCCCCTGCAAAAGGTAGTTTAAAGGAGAAGAGAGATTTTCGAAATTTGCTCTTCTGTGTTTTCAGGTCTTTTTTGAGGGCTTGTCAGCACTTGGCAATTCGAGTGCTGACATTTCATTAAGGATTCTACATGACACTAGTGGTATTTGACAGGGACTGTCTCAGTCTGCCTACTGTTTGCCATATTGGAATGTATCATCATGGAACTTATAAACAATGACATTGGTAAACTCCAAACTCTGACCCTACCCAGTGTGGGTTTGTAAAAAGCAGATCATGTCTCCTAACCTGATAGACTTCTTTGAAGCGGTCACCAAAGCCATAGATGAGGATAAGGTGGTTCACACAGCCCATCTAGATCTCGCCAAGGCTTTCAACACCATCACCCACTCTAGAATTATAGATAAACTCACTAAACTAGGTATAAATCCCTATGTCACAAGATGGGTTGCCAACTGGCTCACTGACAGAACACACACTGTGAAAGTAGCAGACTCTAAATCCAACTTCAGATCAGTGACAAGTGGAGTTCCACAGGGTTCACTCCTAGGTCCTCTCCTGTTTGGTATCTACATCTCTGAAGTACAGGCTAACACAGAAGGTCTTTGGCTAACAAAGTTCACAGATGACTGCAAACTAGGAGCCATAATGAAAACTCCTAATGATGTGGGCATCCTACAAAAGGGCCTCACTGAGACAGATACCTGGTCTCAAAGCCATGGCCTCAAGCTCAGTGCCAAAAAGTGCATTGTCATCCCTTTTGGTAAAAACTCTGTACCCATGTATCACATAGGTGGTAGTGTACTTAACACCAAAAGTGTGATAAAAGACCTTGGGACACAGGTGGACGTAGTCTCTCCTTTGATAATCACATTGCCACAGTAGTCAGGAAATCCTTCTAAGTGGCACACCTCATCACAAAAGGTTTCTCATCCATGAAAAAAGAGGTCATTGTTTCCCTCTACTCATCACTCATTAGACCCATTATAGAGTAAAACACCCCTTTTGGTATGTACCTCACAAGACATCTACAACAACTGGAAAGGCCACAGAAATACCTCACAAAGAGGATTACTGGCCTCAAACAGATGCCCTGCACAGACCATCTCAAAAAACTCCAGCTTTACTCTGTCACATATCGCCTACTCTCTGCCTAGCATACAAAGCTATGTCAAACCCAGAGTTGTTGGACATGCTCCACATAAATAAATCCCAATCCCTTTGAGCTACAGTCTCTAGGGACCTAAACCATGTCACCACAATAAATAGAACATGCTGGAGGGATAGATTCCTGTCCCAGAGACTTCCCATACTCTAGAACAAACTACCTATCTATAGCAAACAAAGCTCCTCATTAGCACTCTTCAAGAAAAATCTTGATGATTGGAATGGAGGTAAGAAATTCACCCCGAGGATCACTTCTGTGGCTCTGCTTGACAGGGGCACAGGAAAATAATTTTCTTGGGTGGCAAAAGCCAGGGTACCATTTGGCTATGCTTATATAGGCCCTAGAGCCAATAGCCTAGTACCTAACTATGAACATATGGACCTATATAATTCTCTGGTATGAAAGCCTATATCAATTGGCTATGATTATCCAGTTTTGCTGATATGGATATTCTCCAGCAAGGGGTAGACTAAATGCATTTATTTTGTGAGGGGGAAGATTTTGCTCTACTGTTTCATACTGATAGCCATCTCAAGTGTCCCATGTCCATTGTAGGGTATATTGGACTCTCCAATTCACCCACAGACTACATCCATAATTTTTACTAGGGCTGACATGGAGCTTAAGAATGTCCTGGGGTGAGGGGGATTTTGTCCATCATCTTTTGGGATTTTTTTCCTTCACAGCCTACCCTGGTTTCCCCACCTAACCTAGCTGTGAGGTCATGTCACGGGGGGGGGGGCTTGCAGTGGAAACTTATGCCAGCTTTCCTCCACCTTCATGGAAGCTCAGTCAAGTTCCCATCCTAATCCCCCTTAGACTACATCCTTCCTGTTCAATCCCCAGCATCCACAAGGGATGTTGTAGGGATGCCTATGCAACCTCCCCCTCCTTCCGGGGATGGCCACATCACCATACTTCCCTGACACTCCATCAGTTGCCTTAGCTGCTAATCATTCCAAGTCTGCTGTGTCACAGACAGGGCTTTATCCCTCTTTGCCACAAGAGCGGCATAAATAACTCATTTTTCATGTCCTAATCATGGAATTACCATCAAAACCAAGAAATATAGCATTACTATTAAATTCCAGTTAAATCTGACACAGTCATCAGGGACTTGGATGCCAAAGTTGTGATAGACTCTTTCTGACCACAATTTTTCTGTGTTTCTTTGAAAATCATGATAACCTTATGCATCTTTTCCTTTGTGGTATCCCCTCAAGGTCCAGAGAAATTGTAGATCCACTTTACTGAGGAATATTATGCCCCTTTGGTATGTACCTTGTTAAGCAGCTAAACCAACTTGATGAGCCACAGTGTTTATTCACAAAAGATTTCTCAGGGCTTGGTACCCTTACATACTCTAATTGGATAAAAACCCTGTCCTTCTCAGTATCTCACAGGTTCTTGAGGAGTGCTGTCCAATAAGCTTTAGTGCTATGAATAATCCCACATGTTAAGCTTCATAGGTAGCTACTGTGGAGTCTATATCATATTATCGCACAATGAAAAGAGCCACTGCTCTTTAATCGAACCAATAATATCAAAATAACAACAAAGTAAACACATAGAACAGCATTTTTTTCCCAGGGAAAAAAAAAATCACTGCTCTACAAAAAAAAAAAAAAAAAAAAAGTTTAAACACAAAATGAAGTGGGGGGGGATTCATCTCCACACCCCTCTACTTAAATGTACCAACACTGAGATTGCACCATAGTGGGGGAAATGGCAAAGTCCCGAAGATGGCCCAGCAATTTTTTTCCCTAGGAAAAAAATCATTGTTCCATGACTTCGCTTTTTTCTCCTTTTGACATTATCACATTGATGAAAGAGTGTTTTCTCTTTTCATCATCCAATAATGTAATATAGGCCCACTAGTGTGCATGCTGTCTAGGAGACCATTGAAAATCCTAGACTAACTACCCAGTTGCATCAAAGCACTGCCTGGTTACATGACTTGCTTAGCATCACACAGTAGGCAAATAGAAACTGAGGGTCTCATACCTTGGCTACAGGAAGTAGCTTGTTTCCAGCTCATAGCCTTAATCCTCTGCACTAATTGACAGACTTCATTGAACTCCTTCACCTAAGTAGAACAAATGGTAAAGCAAACTACCACCCCTAGAGACTGAAACCTATACTACCACATCAACAACACTAGATGGCATAACATGTTCCTGACTCAGCATTTTCCACATTCCTGGAATTTGCTGTCATTACATATGAGGAATTAAAAGTTCCCTTGCAAACATTTAAACTGTTCTGGATGACTGGCTGAGTGATCACAAATGTTACACTGGCAAATGTGGGGAAAATCTACTTAACAGGGGAACATTGTTAGTCTCACACCAGAATTGTGTGGTATGGCTGAGTTTTAATATGGCCTTCTTGGCACTAATCTTAGTAAGAACTTGTACACCTATGAGCACAAATTAGTTAATTAGACAGATGTTGAAATGCATCAGAAAAGATCAGATCTTGGATGCATATCAATTCAATACATTTTATTCAGGTATCCAAGGCAGATTTCATCATGAGAGATAAGTGGTCAAAACATTTCAAAGAGGACTTGGTTTTGGAAGCTATAATGCTTGCATATAATTTTGCATTGTAGCTAGAGGCATATGATCAGAACAGATAAAAACACAAAGGAATACCTCTTTTATTATATGAAGATATGACAATGGGATGTCCAACACTCGACTCCTATATGACTAAGATCTCCATACTTTAAAATACAATAAATGGTTAAATAATAAAAAAAAGTAATAATAAAGTCTAAACAGAGGCAGTCATTCTCCAGCATGATAAAGACATGCCATACTATCAACGACCACTGTGTTGATAATTGAGTAACCAGTCAATTAATTTAGTGATCGCTATAAGGAGGATTTCAGTAGTTTGTTTTGGAAAGAATCAGGAAACAAAACAAAAGCCAGTTGCTGTGTTACTATGGCAAGCTTTTTCACACATTTATCTAAGCATCCTATGGCTGCTTCATTAATGAATTCTCAAGTGTAAATGCAATTTTTATAGGTTTGCAATGTGCAAAATCTCTATGCAGTGATACTACATGTGGGCAACAAATCATGTGTATCATAATTTTGTATAGTACAATTTACCTAAGGGAGTTGCTTGCCAAACTAGCTCCTATAAGACTGACTATAGTCTTTTCTGCACATTAAAACAGTTTTATGCTATGAGCCATGTGGTTAGGTGACTTCATATCTTGTACTTAATTGTGTTAATGTTTAAAAAGAAAATGGGACATGATACTTGCATTATTGCTACTGTATCACAGATACAAATATAAGCTAAGGAAGCACAAAGATTTGTGAGCAAAACTGAATGAGCCTAATGGAAAACTACTCATTCGTGGATACAAATTATCATTGTATGTGCAATGCACATTCAAGGTCAACAAAAGTAAATTATATTAACCTATTTTAATATCTTTAAGTTGACTTCATTTATCAGCTTTATTGCAATGAAGCATCAAAATCTGTATAAACTAAGCTTTATAAATAATGTAACAAGAACACTGTTAAAGTTATACATACTGTAGAAGAAAATCCTTAATTATTGACTTTTGAACACTTGTTGAGACTGACTGCATTGTATACTAGTATTTGGTCAAAAGGCACTGAGAAACTAAGTATGACAAAAGACAATCTAATTAATACTGGGATGAAGGCAAATTTCATTTGCTTCTTAATAATGTACTTAAATCCAAAGACACAGTTGTTGTAGCTTAGGGATACCAAAAATATTTGGAACCACAGGAAATTTCACATTCAAAAAGATAACATTTCAGGATTAATTTGCCCTTGCATAACTAAGTCTTCCAATAAATAATCAATTTTCCTGTAGGAAACAGTTACTGCATGTAATGTTGAAGTTTCATAAAAATCATTGTTACTTAAGAGCTCATACATCTTTGTAAATATTCAGAATTATACATACTACAACTCCCCCAACTTTGTCAGGTTTCATAAGCCTGACACTTCTGTTCTGACTTAATTGGTGGAGGAGTGTACTCTCTGTCGTAGTCAAATTAAAATATTTATCACCTGGTTTCCTTCCTGCTAACATTCAAAATTCTGTTTCACAAAGCTTCTCAAAAATCAGCAAGGGCAAAGGTAAAGGAGGGTTGTATATACTTCTCCTTACCATTCCATTTGGCACAAACACAACATTATTCTCATAGGTTCATAGCTTCATAGGTAGGTACTAGGCTATTGGCCCTAGGGCCTATACAAGCCTAGCCAAAGGCACCCTGGCTTTCGCCACCCAAGAAAATTATTTTCCTGTGCCACTGTCGAGCAGAGCCACAGAGGTGATCCCCGGGGTGAATTTCCTATCTCCCATCCAATCATCAAGATTTTTCTTGAAGAGTGCTAATGAGGAGCTTTGTTTGATATAGATAGGTAGTTTGTTCCAGAGTATGGGAAGTCTCTGGGACAGGAATCTATCCCTCCAGCATGTTCTGTTTATTGTGGCGACAAGGTTTACGTCCTCAGACCATGTAGCTCGTAGGGATTGGGATTTCTTTAAGTGGAGCATGTTTAAAAGCTCTGGGTTTGACATAGCTTTGTGTGTTACGAAGAGATCACCACTGAGTAGGCGATATGCAACTGAGTAAAGCTGCAGTTTTTTGAGACGGTCTGCATAGGGCATCTGTTTGAGGCCAGTAATCCTCTTTGTGAGGTATTTCTGTGGTCTTTCCAGTTGTTGTAGATGTCTTCTGAGGTACATACCAAAACGGGCATTGTACTCTATAATGGGTCTAATGAGTGACGAGTAGAGGGGAACAATGACCTCTTTTTTCCTGGATGAGAAACCTTTTGTGATGAGGTGTGCCATGTAGAAGGATTTCCTGACTACTGTGGTGATGTGATTATCAAAGGAGAGACTACTGTCCACCTGTGTCCCAAGGCCTCTTATCACACTTTCAGTGTTAAGTAGACTACCGCCTATGTGGTAGTTCATGGTTACTGAGTTTTTACCAAAAGGGATGACAATGCTCTTTTTGGCATCGAGCTTGAGGCCATGGCTTTGACACCAGGCATCTGTCTCAGCGAGGCCCTTTTGTAGGATGTCCACATCTTTTGGAGTTTTGATTATGGCTCCTAGTTTGCAGTCATCTGCGAACTTTGTTAGCCAAAGACTTTCTGTGTTGGCCTGTACTTCAGAGAAGTAGATACCAAACAGGAGAGGACCCAGGACTGAACCCTGTGGTACTCCACTTGTCACTGGTCTGAAGTTGGATTTGGAGTCTGCTACTTTCACAGTGTGGGTTCTGTCAGTGAGCCAGTTGGCAACCCATCTTGTGACATAGGGATTTATACCTAGTTTAGTGAGTTTATCTATAATTCCAGAGTGGGGGATGGTGTTGAAAGCCTTGGCGAGATCTAGATAGGCTGTGTGAACCACCTTACCCTCATCTATGGCTTTGGTGACTGCTTCAAAGAAGTCTATCAGGTTTAGGAGACATGATCTGCCATTCACAAACCAGAACTGGGTGGGGTCCTGAGTTTGGAGCTTACCAATGTCATTGTTTATAAGTTCCATGATGATATGTTCCATAGCCTTGCAGACCAGGATCGTTAGGCTAATGGGGTGGTAGTTTCCAGGGTCTGTGGTGGCTCCCCCTTTGTGGAGTGGGATAACTGTCGCTGTGCACCATTTACTGGGCACATAGCCTGTGGTGAGGCTATGATTGAACATGGTACTTAGGTGGGGTGCCAGTTCATTCTGTAGTTCATGTAGAACACAGCCTGGGATGTCGTCAGGTCCCATGGATGCTGTGTTCTTGGCTTTGGATAGTGTGTTTTTTACCTGTGCAGCCATGATTACAGGAACTTTTCATTCTTCTGGTATAGAGATGGGTCCTTTAGGGGATGACAGGGGGGTAATGTTAGCACTGAACCTATCTGCCAGGATGTTGGCAGTATCAGTTGGTTCTGTATATTTAGTGCCATTGTGCTGTAACTCAGAGCAGATCTGAGTGTTGCCATTGAGATTCTTAACATAGCTATAGAATGCTTTGTGGTTGTCTTTGGAATCAGTGGCGATTTTGTTTTCATAACTAGCTTTGGAGTATTTTATGAGGGATCTCAGCTTCTTACTGAGGCTGACCAGGGAGTTTCTCCAATCATGGGATTTTACTCTTTTTTGCAACAGTTTCTTTCTTCTGTTGTAGAGTTTGTTTATGGCAGGGGACCACCAGATTGGCTTCCTTTTTTTGGAGGATAGCATCTTGGTTCTGTTAGGGATTGCACGATCCATGCACTCGTGTAAGAGCTTATAAAGGGTATTTGTGTAGGATTCAGCAGTCATACCTCTATTGTCTGTCAGCATGGGTGTCGTGAAGTTTGCCACTTCTGTCTTAAGAAGCGTGAAGTTGGCTTTGGAGAAATGCTTTACTGTGGTTTCCCTAATAGGGGGTAGGGGAGGGATGTGGATGTCTAGGGTGATTAGCTTGTGGTCAGATCTGACCAACAAGGAATTGACCTCTGGTGTGGAGCACCGGTTGCCCATGTTGGTACCAACCAGGTCTAGGATATTGCTGCCCTTGGTGGGGGTGTGGATAAGTTGATCCATGGCATTGGAATTTATGAATTCCATAAAATGTTGAGCACAAGAGTTGGTACATGAGTAGTTTTCCCAGTTAATGGTAGGGTAGTTGAAATCGCCCATTATTAGGGTATTAGGTTGTCCCCTAATATTTTCCAGTGTATTAAGAAATGACGAGTGGGAACCCTGGGGCATGGTGGGGGATCTGTAGCAAGCTATAATTTGGATTGCGGTCTTGCCCAGAGTTAGTTGCACTTGGATAATCTTGGATGGATTATGCTGAACAACTAGCCTGGAGGTGTGGATATCCTTAATGAATATGGACACGCCTCCGCCTTTAGTGTTTTGGTCCAGGATAGGTGGCCAAAAGGTGTGGTATGAATTATAGCCTGGTAATGCAGGGATACTCTCTGGAGTCTTGAACCAGGTCTCTGTCACTGCACAGATGTCAATGTTCTCCATTTTAAGGAGTGCCTCGAGTGAGTGCATTTTGAGGTTTAGACTTCTAGCATTGAGTAGCAATACCCTCAGATTCTTAAATCCAAATCCAAATATTAATTCCAAATTAAGCTTTCTAAGATATAATTTCAAGTCTGTAATCAATTCTGGTAAATAATTGCTGTACTGGGCACTAATGTATGTCCCTTACTCAGCAAATGAGCATGTTCATGTCCAAAATCACAGTTAGTATAATCATAAATAGTAATGTCATCTGCTGAGTTATTAATAACAGATGGTCCAGCATTCAGACTGACATCAGCAAACATTCGTATTACCTCCTTCTCTTGTTCTGGTATACCTGTTGTTGATTATGTTGATACTAATTCTTTTCCTTCCAGTTCTGACTCGTTGGACTCCATGCTGACTGTATCTGATTATCAATCATTCTGACTGCCTCAGGGGAACCTGCTCCAAAGGGGGAAATAAGCCTAGAAAAATCCAGAGTTAGTAGCACATGGATAATCTCAGATGAATTATGCTGAGCAACTAGCCTGGAGGTGTGGATATCCTTAATGAATATGGACACACCTCTGCCTTTAGTGTTTCGGTCCAGGATAGGTGGCCGAAAGGTGTGGTATGAATTATAGCCTGGTAATGCAGGGATACTCTCTGGAGCCTTGAACCAGGTCTCTGTCACTGCACAGATGTCGATGTTCTCCATTTTAAGGAGTGCCTCGAGTGAGTTCATTTTGAGGTTTAGACTTCTAGCATTGAGTAGCAATACCCTCAGATTCTTAAATCCAAATCCAAATATTAATTCCAAATTAAGCTTTCTAAGATATAATTTCAAGTCAGTAATCAATTCTGGTAAATAATTGCTGTACTGGACACTAATATATGTCCCTTACTCAGCAAATGAGCATGTTCATGTCCAAAATCACAGTTAGTATAATCATAAATAGTAATGTCATCTGCTGAGTTATTAATAACAGATGGTCCAGCATTCAGACTCACATCAGCAAACATTCGTATTACCTCCTTCTCTTGTTCTGGTATACCTGTTGTTGATTATGTTGATACTAATTCTTTTCCCTCCAGTTCTGACTCGTTGGACTCCGTGCTGACTGTATCTGATTATCAATCATTCTGACTGCCTCAGGGGAACCTGCTCCAAAGGGGGAAATGCATCATCTCTTGTATTTACACTCCCTTCCACTGTCACTGTGCTGTGATTGGAGAATTGCTCCACACCTCCAAATTACTTTGGTTGGGGATAGGCTTGACCATTCTGATACTCATCCTGGTCCCAGTTCAGTTTTTTGTTCTTTCTTTGTTTAATGTCCCCAACAATTTTATCAGTTTTGTAGAACATATTGCTGTATTGGTCAACATTAAATTCAAACTCTAAGTCCATAGTGATTAATTGGTCTAATTAATTGTTTTTTTAACTGTTGATGTGGTTAATCTTTTCAGTATTATCCCACATGATGTGGGCCTGAATTGGTTCCATGAATTTATTGTTGAACATACTAATTTGAATGATAAAGAAGTGGATCGTTTTGATACCTTTATGGAGATTATACTTAAGAACAACGTTGTGTGTCCAGATAGTAAATATTTTTGGGGAAGAAAGGGGTAGCTATGGCAAAATTGTTGCTCATATTATGTGCATTAAGAAGACAACGAGGCTTGGTTGTTTAAGTAGTTTATCGCATACAATCACATCAGGATGGATGGCAGGAACATTGAGCTTAAAGAAACTGACTGACTACAAACATGCATGCTCTCACTCTGGCTGCTCACTCAAAATGGCACTCTTGCTTGCACATGCTCAGTACTTACATGCATGTCCCCACTGGCTGGAATGTTTCTTAAGGTATATCATGCACTCTGATCTATATCCTCGCTCTTTACTGAGCTGTCTCATATAAGCAATGACATTTCAGTGGCATGCAATTATACAGACACTAATGAAGAAAACGACAGCCATGTCCACACTGTCGTGTATCTGGAACCAAATTTTGAGATGCAACCTGATTTCATAACATAATAGTTAGGACTGGGTTTAGCAACAGTGCAGTAATTGGGGAATGTTCTGCTTGAGGACTCTCAGGGATTTTCTCAGAAACAGGGATTGCTGATGGAATGTCCTCTGGAACAGGAACATTGGACAAGTCACTCTGAGAACTAGTCTTTGTCACAGGCCAGATGCTGTAACATTGGTTCAGACACTGGTAACAGATGCTTCCAATATTGTCTGAATTCCATTCCTTGTGATTCCACAATGTATGCTCTCGACTCTTGACACAAATTTTCCACAAATCTAATGCGATCAAAACCTTTTGACATCTGCATCCTCACTATCTCCCCTTTTCAATGAACTGAGTGGTTTGCTGGTTTTATCATAGTAAGATGTCTGGGACAAATGCTTCTTCAACAGTTGGGTTTTTACTGTTTTGTTGTTCTAAGCACATGGAACCAATAAATTGCTGATGATTGGTAATGTGGTTCTGGTTTGTCTTGACATGAGTCTCTGGGCAGGTGAGCCAAGATAATTATCATGAGGAATGTTTCTGAGATTTAATAAGTTTTGAAAAACATTGGTATTGTCACATCTGGATTTCTCTAACAGCTGTTTTGCACTTTGAACTGCAGTTCAGCCAAGCCGTTTGACTGAGGGTATTCAGGACTACTGGTAACATGAACAAAGAGTCCCACGCTTCTGCAAATATCTTGAACTGCTGACTTGTAAACTGTGCACTATTGTCAGAAATAACTCTGTGTTGACTACCATGGACAGAAAAGTGTCTGTTCAGCTTAGTAATGACAGCACTGGAAGTTAGGTTGGGAAGTGGGTCAATCTCGAACCAATCTGAATAACAGTCTACTTACACCAAGTAATGTTGACCATTCTACTCAAAGATATCTGTGGTTATTGTTGACCAAGGTAGTTCAGGAATCTAGCTTAACTGAAGTGGTTCTTTTTATTGATGTGGCTTTGTGCTATTACATACTGAACAAGATAAAAGTACTTTCTCGATATCTCTTGACATAGAAGGCCAAAATACTAGTTCTCTCACCCTTCATTTGGTAGAATCAGTTCCTGGGTGGCTGCGATGCAAAATCTTTATGCACTTTTGTTGCAATGATTTTGGAAAAATCACTTTAGGGCCTTTCAGGATGATACCATTGTCTGACAAAATCTCATCTCTATATGGAAAATACTGCTGTACCTCTACTGGTAAACAAGATTGCTTGGAAGACCATTCTCAACTGATAAAGTAGTTTAGCTTCTGGAGAACTAGATCTGAACCTGTGTGAGTTCTGGACTCATCAAGATGTGTGGAAGAAACATTTCTCCCTTACATGACTTCAAAATCAAGTTGCTCATTGTTATGATGTTCTGTGTTTTTTTCTGGTTGATCTGGATAAGGTATCAGCAAGATAAAGAAGTTTGCCTTTTTGTGTAAACAAGATTGAAACTGTACTTCTGCAATTGGAGCATCACACATTGCAATCTGGCAGGAGCTGTATGCATAGGCTTTCTCAAAATAGTGACTAGAGGTTGGTGATCAGTTTTGATTGGGATAGGTTAAAAATAAATATAACCACGAAACTTCGAACATGCAAACACAATTGCTGAAAGCTCTTTCTCAATCTGGTCATACTGCATTTTGGTCTGGGTAAGATTTCTTAAAGCATAGATTACTGTTCTACCCTCTTGAAGAATGAATACAGCTAGGCCAAACTTAGAAGCATTACAGGAAAGAGAAACTGGCTTGTGAACATCATAGTATGTTAGAGTTGGTGAACTAGCAATTTTCTGTTTCAGGACATCTAATACCCTTTGGTGCTATTCTGACGATGACCAAATTACATCGTTGCATGTCAGTGGTGCTAAAAGTTGGCTTAAAATCTGGAATGAACTTCCCAAGATAGTTGGCCATGCCAGGAAAACATAGGGCTTGGACAGTGGAGCAGGCATTTCGAAAAATGCTGTTTACTTGGAAGGATCTAGTTGTAAACCTGAATTGGTAAACAAATGGCCAACATAAGCAATTTCTCTTAGCCTGAATTTGCACTTCTGGAGATTCAGCTTAAGAATCAATTCACATGCTCTTTCCAGAACTTTGCCAAAATTAACTCTTTTGTTTGGCATGAGTGCAGCAACCTCTTCAACTGTGTGAACTGGATGATGAGTTCTTTTTAATGCTTTGTTCAAATCTCATGG
Source organism: Protopterus annectens (assembly GCF_019279795.1). Taxonomy (NCBI): domain Eukaryota; kingdom Metazoa; phylum Chordata; order Ceratodontiformes; family Protopteridae; genus Protopterus; species Protopterus annectens. Next base: position 5,825,848 of record NC_056742.1, on the reverse strand, counting down.
ATAAATGCATATTCTGATATCATCTGAGCTTTTCTTATGAGCTACTACCATGGAGGATACCTATTCAGTAGGTTCTTCTACTGGAAGAATTACTTCTGGCTGCACCATTCTGTCTAGCTCAGCTTTGACTATGTTCTGCATAGCTACTGGAACTTTCTGTGATGGAATGACAACTGGGCTGTCCTCTGGGTCTAATTTTATAGAGTACACAACTGGTAGTTTGCCTAATTTGTCTGCAAAAATATCAACCTACTCAGAAAAAAATAGATCTGATGTTGTTAATCTTCATTCATTCCTTACTGATGGGTGTCGGCTCCATCCACTGAACCAAGTCGGATTCCTTCTCTGGATGACCCTCTCAGCAATGCTGAAGAGTGGTCTGATTGCTTACCTCTGGAAGCAGTCGGGGGATGATTTTCTCTGCACCACATTGCCTGGCAAATGATAGCCACAGATCTTTGGGTGCAGACAATAATTTCCAGAGATTACCACATCCCTTTTAACCTTTACCCAAGGCCGCATATTCCTGACATCCCACCCAGTCAAAGGGAAGTAGTAGCTCAAGAAATCCAAAACCAGCTTAAAAAAAGGGCCATCCAAACAGTCCCACCAGACCACATAAGATCCAGATTCTACTCAAGGTTTTTTTAGCGGCAAAAAAGACATGGGACTGGAGGCCAATTCTGGACCTCAGTATCCTAAACAAATGTGTCAAACAAATGAAATTCTGGATGGTCACGGTTCAGTCTATACTTCCTTTTCTGGAGTAAGACATTGGATATTCTTGATAGATCTTCAGGATGCGTGTTACCACATAAAAATGGAAAAATGCTGCAGAGGATTCCTCTGCTTCTCGCTGGGAGCCAGTCACTACCAATTCCAAGTGTTGCCCTTTGGTCTGTCTACAGCCCCTAGAGTGTTCACCAAATGCATGGCAGTGGTAACAGCTCACTTTAGACTGCAAGGATTCTGAGTGTTTCCATATTTAAATGATTAGCTCCTCACCACCCAAACCAAGCATCTACTTGTTTCAGCCACTCATTACACTCTACAACTAATGGAACACTTAGGGATAACAGTAAACAAAGGCAAATGAAATTTGACTTCTTCTTTAAGACTTAATTTCATAGGAGCAAATTTCGATACTCAATCTTGCCTAGTCTCCCTACCACTCCACAGGCTGGAAAGACTCAGAACTCAACTCAGGGTGATATTCTGTCAGGGCAAAGCTCCAGCTCGGGCAATGCTCCAACTACCAGGGTCAATGACAGCATCAATAAAAATAGTTCCACTGGCAAGACTACACATGAGACTACTACAGTAGCTTTTCCTAATGCAGTGGTCTTCTGTCATTTTTAATTTCTCCAAGTCTTTTGTGTTTCTAATAACATGACAGGAATGGACCTTATTCCTAAGTCAAAGTATGATTAAAGTTCATGAAATTAGTATTGTTTCACTCTTTGATGTTAGCCAAAAGTGATCTTCGCAGCACCCGCAATGTGCCCAGTAATGACTCCTTCTGCAATTTGTATGGTGTTACATGAATTGGTAACATATCTAAATATGATTGTAAATTCTTTTTTATAAGACCAGTTGCTCCTACTACTATTGGAACTGTCTGGGTATCTTTCTTCCACATGGCTCTCATTTCTGCCTGCAGATCAACGTATTTTATGACTTTGTGTCTGTATGCAAGACACTGTAGTCACTAGGCGTGGCGATTTCAATGATCAATGCTACTTTTGTCTTCTTTTCTTGGACCACTATATCCAGTTTTCTAGCATCTATCTTTTGAACTGTTGGTATTTTGTGATCCCATGTGATATAAACTTCATCATTTTCTATGATTCTTTGTGGCTCATGTTTCCAGTATTTTTCAGCCACTTCGATACCACAATGTTTGCACAATCTCCAGTGTAACAGTCTCGCCACATTATTATGTTGTTCAGTATATAGTCCCTCTGCCATTAATGCAGTGGTCCCCTTTGACTCATCCTATGTCCTTTCTAATCAGGATAACAAATTGGGGCAAACAAGATTTAATTTAGTGGATGAAGCCAGAATACCACCTATGGAGTTGCCCTTTCTCCAGCTCTTAGTGCAGAGCCATAGCAACCACTGATACCTCCCTGATTAGGTGGGGGGGCATTTCCAGGTAAGGACAGTACAAGGCACTTGGTCACCTTTGGAGGCCAACCTGCATATCACTGTTCTAGACCTGAAGGCAGTGCTTCTAGCATTGCAAGCATTTTAACCTGTTCTCCCTTCAGAAATGATTGCTATCCAGTCTGACAACATGTCAGTAGTCTGGTACATCAACAAACAAGGGGGAACCAGGTCCTACCCATTGTGTCGAGAGGCCATGAGAATTTGGCAATGAGCAATAGCTTCCAACACACATTCCCAGGGATTCCAGTTTTATTACAGATAAATTGAGCAGATGCATTCTCCTGCCTCACGAGTGGTCCCTCAAGCCTATCATAGCAGCGGAGATTGTTAGTCACTGGGGCCAGCATTGCTGCGATCTTTTTCTGTCCCGCCATGAATCACAAATGCAGCAGCTACTTTGCCCTAATCCCCCCACAGGAGGAGTCCCCAAGGGATGCTCTTGTGCACGATTGGCCCACAGGACTTTTTATGCTTACACTCCCCTTCTTCTGATCCCACCATTATTAAAGAAGGCTCTTCAATTGAAAAGCAGAGTAATCCTCATTGAACCCTAATGTCCCCAATAAATTTGGTTTCCCTTTCCTTGGCCTCACCTAGTACATCAACCATGGAGTCTGGATCCAACTCCTGAATTGCTGTCGCACCCACAGGGGTTTATACATCAGAACATATCGAGCCTCAAGCTGACGGCTTGGTTCCTCCACTTCCAGTAATTGCTAGGCAAAGCATCCTATCCTCCCCTGTCCACCACATTCTTTTGGCTTCCCATAAACCATCCACCAGGAAATTTTATCTAAGCAAGTGGAAAAGATTTATAATTTGGTCTCGTAAAAAGAGAGTAAACCCTTTTTCAGCTGCACTTTCTATGCTGCTAGATTTTATCTAACCTCCTTCATTCAGGAGCTGCAGCTTCAACTATACGAGTACACTTGGCAGCAATTTCCAATTTCTATAGTGGTTTTAAAGACCCTTTCTTGATTTTACACCACCTCTGTAAAACATTTTTGAAAGGAATTGCACACATTATTATACCCCCCCCCCCTTCAAACAGCCGATCGAGCCCTGGAGTTTGACATTAGTTCTACATTCTTTGACTCGTTCCCCCTTTGAATCTGTGTCCAATTGCAATCTGCAATTCTTATCCTGGAAAACTTTGTTCTTGGTGGCCATTACCTCAGCAAGATAAGTTTGTAAGTTGCAAGCTTTGTACATAAAACGTCCTTACATAGTGTTCCATAAGGACAGAGTATCACTCCAGACTAATCCTTCTTTTTTTACCCAAAGCTATTTCAGACTTGACTATTAATCAAACCACGGATCTACCAGTTTTCTTTCCAAATTTTTTTTAACACAGGAGAATATTCACTACATTTGTTTTACATGCATAAACAATTGCATTTTTATCTCAACAGAACTAAATCATTACGAAAATCTGACCAGTAATTTGCATCATACTCAGGACCAAGATTGGGGTGACCTGTTTCCCAAGTTACTTTGTCTAAGTGGTTGAGAGATTACATTTGCTTCATTTGTCAGTGGAACAAAGCTTCCCTACCATCTAAAGTCAAAGTGCATTCAACCAGATCAGTCACAACATCTGTTGCTTTCCATGCAAGAGCTTCTATGGATGACAATTGTGCAGCAGCAACATGGTCTACCCTCATACCTTTATCACTCATTACAAATTGGATATGTTCTCCAGGGGGAGAGCTTCCTTTGGTTCAATGGTACTCAGGAATATTCTTCCATAGTGCCTCCCAGGAAAGTCCCATCAGTAAGGAATGAATGAAGATTAGCAACATCAGATAAAGAAGTTATGTTCTTACCATAACATTCCATCTCTGTTGTTGATCTTCCATTCATTCATTACAACCCACCTGCCTTCACCCTCCAAAAGACACCTGGAGGTCTTAGCCTATGATAGGAATGTTGCTCAGATAAATTCTCTACTTTCTTTCTTTCTTCCTTACAGGCAAACTCAATCTGAGGTAAAGTAGAGAGGGGCACTATGGGTAAAAGCTTAGCTAGAGAGTTTTTTTGGCTGGCGTGAGCTTGTTCTAACTCCCGACTCAGTTCTGAGGACAGGACTAACACCCATCAGTAATGAATGAGTGAAGATCAACAATACAGATGGAATGTTATGGTAAGACATAACTTTTTTTTTGCAAAATTTGAGCTGTTGTTATTCAGGCTTACATGGTGGACATCTTTATTAAATGAAAGCAGTCCCATTTTCAAACTATCCATAAGGCCTAATAATGACTGCACTTGTCTCTTGACTATGTAAAACTGCAAGTCATAGCTGTTCCTAGCAAAGTAACATGAAAGCACTACTGAACCTTCGGTTTGAATCTCTTCACCATCATAAGCAACAAGCTTTACACACTTGTTCTGTTCTGTAGCTTTTATTCTAGCAAACATTTCTGCTGACACAACATTGCACTTTGAGCCAGTATTAACTTTGAGCTCTACGGGACTCCCATAATCCAACTAATACAAAAGATTTTGTTCTTTGCCCAAAAATCTACTGCACTAACTGTTTTACCAAGCACAGACACACCATCAACATAAAAAGCATGGTCGCAGCTTTCTAATTGATCAACATGCCTCTGGGAATGCCCTCTTTTAATAAAAGAATGTGCCTTATTTGATTTACAAAACCTTTTGAAATGATTCCACTTATTGCAAAAATGACACTACTGACCAAAAGCTAAGCACTTTTCTCATTTGGGTTCATGATTACCACCACAATTATGACAGTCGACTATGAGGTTTGCTATGGGTTTTTGCTGAGTCAGCACTGTGCTTTGCTGCATGCAGCTTAGGCTTTACTGAAGTAGCCCTGAGTTTTACTGAAGTGGCCACACCCTTGGGCCTGTATTTTTTTAACCTCATGCTACATGCTATCTACCTACATGAGCTGTGGATGTTACTGGAAGGCTTGCTTTCTCATTTGTAAGCATACTTGTGTGCCTTTCTGTAAGCTTGTATATCTTAACAAATCTCAGTGGCCTTACTACATCAAATCACTGTCTTGAAGCAAAATCTTTCTCACTGTGTCATTATTAATACCACACACAAGCCTGTCCTTTATCAACTCATCTCTCAAATCACCAAATCTGCAGGTTTAACCTTATTTTTCAGGTCAGTTGTATATCAGAATCAGAATCACATTTATTGGCAAAGTATGGATGCATACAAGGAATATGACTCTGGTTTTAGTGACTCTCCAAGCGTGAATTACATAAATGACATACACATAACTATTAAGAACAAGACAAATGACATACATGCAACTATTAAAAACAAGACAAAAAAAGTAAATATACATATACATACAAGGTGGAAAGTGCAACTCAGTGCAAGAAATACTGAAATAAACTCTAAAAGAAACAAGTATTAACAATATATAAACAATGCCACAGAATCCTCTGAGGCTTGAGATAAAGAATACCCCAACCTAATAAGCTGAGTTAACCATTTATGAACTTGATGGCCTGTGGAAAAAAACTGTTCTTATATCTGCTTGTTTTGGTGTGTATTAATCTATAATGCCTGGCTGATGGTAATAGTTCAAAAAGATGGTGGCCTGGATGTGAAGGGTTGGTGATGATTTTCCCTGCCTTTTTCATGACTCTGGAATAGTACAGGTCCTGTAAGGAGGGCAAACTAGCACCAATGATATTTTCGGCAGACCTGACTATTTTATGTAACCTATTTTTGTTATGATTAGACAGAGATCCAAACCACACTGTTATGGATGAGCTGAGAACAGACTCAATGACTGCTGTATAGAACTGAATCAACAGTTCCTGTGGGACATTGAACTTCCTCAGCTGTCACATAAAAAATACATTCGCTGTTGTGCCTTTTTTATGATGGACCCTACATTGGTCTCCCACTTCAAGTCCCAGGAGATTATAGATCCCAAAATACTCAAAAGATTCCACAACTGACTCAGCAGTATTAAATATGAAGATGGGGGATAATATTATAGTACCACTCCTAAAGTCCACTATCATCTCCACAGTTTTAAGAGTGTTCAGTTCCAGATTCTTCTGACTACACCAAAGGGCCAGCTGCTCAACCTGTCTATATGCAGACTTATCACCATTTCTGATGAGCCAGATGATAATTGTATTGTCTGCATATTTAATAAGTTTGACAGAGGGATCCTTAGAGGTGCAGCCATTAGTGTTGATGGAGAATAGCAGTGGGGAGAGCACACATCCCTGGGGCACACCTGTATAGACTGTGCGATAGCTAGATGTAAATTTCCCCAGTTTCACCTGCTGTTTCCTATTGGTTAGAAAATTGGTGATCCACCGACAGTTGGAAGCAGGAATGGAAAGCTGGGAAAGTTTCAAGTGAAGACGTTCTGGAATTATTGTATTAAATGCAGAGGTGAAGACCACAAGCAGAATGCTTGCATATACAGCAAAAGTTTCACCAGGCTTTTGATCCCTTGTGTAAAATAAGTGCCTTTCCATTGTATTATTCATTTGGGGGTTACACATTTCTCTAAATTTATGTTTCAAGCACTCAGGGACTTCCCACATTTCAGCTAGTACCACAGTATGGCAGTCTTCCCCTCCCCTGCAAACACAGCAGGTACATACACAAATGAATACTCTCTTTCAATGGCCTCTGAAACAGCTAAGTTAAGCAGAATGAATGCATTAGTATGTGGTTCTTTGTCAGAAAAAGCAGTCTGTATGAAAATATTGTATTCCTGCTCAAACACTCTCCAATTTTCTGCAATATTGTTATCAAAGACAAGCGGTGCAGGTCTGCAAAAACGTTCTGCCATGTCCAAAGTATATAGCAAAACATAATACAAACTTGACCCTTGTAATTATGTATGAACATGCACACACACCAGGTACTTGTAATAATAGTCAAATGCAAAATAAGCTCTTCAAAAGACTGTACTCTGCAAAATATTCTCTGAAATATGTGTACTGTGTGAAATAACTGCAGTGTAATACTGAACACATGCAAACACCTTGCACACTTTGGATACTTTGAGTAGCTTTAGTTAATGCGAAAAAGTATTACATAGTGAAACAATATGGTCATTTCCTTTTTTTTTGTATATTTTATGCAATTCGTATATTGTTTCAAATGTTTTTATAATTATTTCAAATATTTTTATCAATTTGTCACAGTTTCAGACATTTTGTTTAATAAGAAATTTGTTGAGAGTGTTATGAGTGCTTCATTTTATATTTGTAGTGAAAGAAATAATTTAATCGCATTTTAGCACCTGGAATTTGTTTCTGACCTGTTTTGCAAGTCATTTGAGCAGTAGGGATGATCCATTCATATATATTCCTCCACTTCTAATGGGTTGCCTCATGGCTGTAACTCTGGATTCCATTCTGACACCATGTCACTCGTCTTATGTGCATTAAGAAGACAATAAGGCCTGCGTGCTCATTTAATTAGTTTATCGCATACAAACGCATCAGGATGGATGGCAGGAACATTAAACTTAAACAAACTATCTAACTACTTGACTGACTACATACATGCATGCTCTCACTCTCGCTGCTCACTCAAAGTGGCACTCTTGTTTCCACATGCTCAGTACTTATATGCACATGCCTGCTCACTGGAATGCTTTTTAATGGTATATCGCCCACTCTGATCAACAGGCATCATGTGCCTCACATATTTGCTAATATTACAGTATTGCAACGGGGAAAAGAAATGTATTTTTTAATGTATTTAATCCACGTTCTTGTTCCCTTTATGTCTGTTTTTTGGATAACATCTTTATCACTTGGAAAGGTTCTGCACAGGAGACTGCAGAATTTATTTTTCATCTAAATATGACCACCCCCTTCCTGAAGCATACCTTTTCTTATCATGATACCCATATGCATTATTTAGATGTGGCAATTTGGATGGACTTTTTCAGGCAAAACTAAACTAGTAATATTTATAGGAAGCCCACATATTCAGACAATTTATGACACTATTCCAGTTGCCACCCTGAACATGAAAAGAAAGGTATTGTAAAAGGGAAGTTCGTGAGGCTTGCCCAGATGGTGTCAGAAGAAGAACAATTTCATTTGTAATGCCTTAAGTTAAAACAAATGTTTATTTCGAGAGGGTGACCTAGAGATTGGTTCAGGACATTTCTAGTGAAGTAAATATGAAAAGGATGGAAGGGATATATGTACCACTTTTGATTAACACTACTTCCTTTCAGAATCTGAATGTTAAGGAAACAATGGAAGTTGACTTCTCCAAGTTTTTTATTACAACTTAAACTGTTGACCATTCAATTATTGTTCACATTTTAAAGAAAAATTTGAGTATTTTTACTTGTTTCAATAATTTTATGGATGTTGTTGGGGAAACACCTGCTATTGTTTTCAGGAAGGGGAGGTCCTTTAGAGATAATTTTGATAAAACTGACAGAGTTATTTTAAATTCTTCCAAGAAAAGAGTGTGGACTTAAAATGTGGATTTTACCACTAATGTAAACATAGAAACAACAATGTTATTGTCAATAAAGATAAAATTACAGTGAAGAAACACTATACATGTAATTCAGTAGGGGTGATTTATGTAGCTTTATGCCAGCATTATAGCAGATTTTGTACTGGTAAAACAAAGAGACAATTTAGGGACTGCATTTATGTGCATTTTTAAGATATCAAAAATAAAAAATAAGAACCATTCTTTGAACAGGCACATTTTACAATTTCAAGATCATAAATTTAGATTTTTTTTTGTAATATATATGGTTCATAAGGATGTAAGAGGAGGGCTCTGGGAAGATTTAATTGAAGCTTGTGAATTGTGGTGGCAAATAAAGTTAAATGCTACCTTCTTCTCAGGTGTGAATGAACATTTATCCATATCCAGTATTTTAAAATTATGTTCTTTACATGTTTAAAATGTTTCTCGTATATATAAATTTATAAGATAAGTTTAGATATATTTGTTTTTAAATTAGCCCAATTTTTTATATTGTTGTCTATAACAAAATAAAATAATATTAAGTGTTGTATTAGAATTTTGTTAACAGGGGCAGTTACTATACATCACTTTGTTTTAATTCTTGTGAGTGTTTGTTTTAATCCTTGTGATTAGTTTTAGGACATGTGACATTTTGAAAGGGATATTTAAACTGTGTGTTAAATATAAGCTTTTAGATTCTGAAGAAGTCTAACATTATATACAGACAAAAGTGCTTTATCAAAAAAATGCACTGGTGGTTCCATTCTAGTTGTTTGCGCTACTTGTCAGTGTGTGTTTTATAGTTTGTGTTTTGGTTCCTGGTTTTATCATATTTCTAAAATATCCATTTTCTAATTCCTTTCACTGCATTTTAGTAATAAACATGGGGGAATGTATATCTTCAGAGAGATGCATTCCTATGCAATGGCCAATGTACAATGCTGCATGGCAATGTTACTGAGGAGTTTGCAATTGTGCCATTTAATGTTACTGTGTAGGTGCCATGTGGAATGAGAAATTACGAGAAAGACTGCAACAGTAACGAAAAGTATAATGATGCAATGCAAAGAATGCATACAAGTACAGACATATAGAATACAGCCAGGCCATAGCTAGCTCACCATGGAATCATAATGTATCACCATGCTGGTGATTCAGGGGTTAGGTAGTACCATATACCCAAAAGAAATGAAATCATTCTGCTCTGCTTAGCATGAAACACACTTTACTTATGGCAGCAGACACTGTGTAAAGTGAACTAAAAATATGCTGTTTAAACTTCTACTCTGTCAAAAAAAAAAATACTAAAAAATTATATCAGAGTGAAGAAGCAGGACACAGGCATTGTATTAATTCTATAACATCTTTACTGCAACTCCTACAAGATGGCTCAGCATATGACATATAGAAACTCCTGTGCTTAAAGCTGTATACTGTTATATTCTATAGCTGGGGATAATTCCTTACAGTTACTAATAATAATAATAATAATAGTGCGAAACAGGAAATCATACCACTCAAAAATCACAGAAGGGCAGTGGAGTAAACCGCTATCATTTTCACAGCTGCTGGTGTGAAGATGACTCAAAACTACATTACCAGTGTTTTCAGTCCTACTAAAACTAGGGCCTAGGCAAAGCATAAATAGATTTTGTTTTAAAGCAGATAAAAGGGGGTAATCCCAATATAACAGAAATATAAGCAGCTCAGCTACTGTTGCTCAAGAGGAAGTAGGGACTGGATATTCCTAAAGAAAAGCATTCATTTGAAAAAGAAGCAGTTGCAAAAGCAGTGCAATTTCAAGATAATGTATCATGAGAAGAAAGGAATGTCAACTGGTAAAGAGAAGTAGAAGACATCTACGTTTATTTTATTTTTATTTTACATTTGTTGACCGGGAAAGTCAGACTAGGTTCCACAGATCCTGTTTTCAGCGGAGGCCCGGGAAGAAATGCTCCAGATGCATGTTTTTAGAATGTGGGAGGAAACCGGAGTACCCGGAGGAAACCCACACGAACACAGGGAGAACATGCAAACTCCACACAGAAGGCACCCCAGCCGAGAATCGAACCGGAGAACCTCTTGCTGTGAGGTGACAGCATTAACCACTGCACCACTGTACATAGCATGTAACAGTCTTACTATTAACATTATAGTCCATTACATGGCATGGCATGATAAGAGAGGACAATGTATCAAAGCCAACAGCTTCCACCAGCACTATGAGAGAATATTGTCAGCAAGAACTACCACAGACTGATTATGCTATATTTGCCAAGGTGGCTCAACTGAGTGTGACTGTGCCTACCTCATGGAATATTGAAAGACAGTTATAAAAGGCTTATTAAAGATGGAATAACTTTAGGGTATGCTACAAATGCATGCATGACAACAAAGACCGGTTTATTAAGTGCTGTTATTATATAGTAATAAAATGATCTGTGCTCAGCTTAAAGATCATCTCAAGTCTGAATAAATTATTTGCAAATGCTTTCCTCTGGACACATCACATAACCCCCCATGCTTCCTTTCACCAGCAACACACTTTTGTTTTCCTCACATTATTTCCCTGCACTAGTATGTGACATCTCTTCCGCATTATATATATTGCATATAGTTAATTTATGCACGGTCTTACCTTACACTTGCTATCAGTTACACTTTATGCTTTACCCCTTCACTATATTACCCTCTTCTTCTTCCCTCATTATTCGAGCCATCACTTTCTATTGTACCTCATACTATGTGTTTTATTATTATTATTACTGTAATTGACTCATTGCTATTTTCACACAACATTTTTTTGTGTTCCTGATACTTCTTGTTAACCTGCTTGTCTGCTATCATGTATATTTGCCCAGGCTGAGACTGAAGTAGTTCTATTTGGTCACTGCTCTACCCCTGTCACCAAATTGAATGCATAAATAACTACAGCATTTTGCATTTTCTGTTTGTCCTGGTCCCCTTCAATAATACACATCACACCAAATGACATTTGACGACCTTTATTACATTTCCATAACATAGCTTTGATCACCAACTTTATTAATTGCAACTATTCATGATATGATTCTAAATACAGCATAACATCCTTGTAATGTTAATCAGGGCAGCGTACCTACTCACCCTGCCCCAGTAAGCAGCATCCATACCTCTACTCACTTACTCTACTTATGAAGCAGCGTCCCAACTCACTTCATACACCATCCATTGAATTACCTTCCACCAAATAAGCACCATCCTTACCTCAGCTTGCTTATCTACTCAGCAAGCTTCCTCCAACTACTAATTTCCTTCCCTAGATCCTTGAAGTGAACATCCAGACATCAGAGGGGGAACAGAAGAGGGCAAGCCTATCCCTCTTCTCCGTCTACCCCCACTGATAAATAACCCTACTCCCCACCAACCAAAAGAGGGAGGGTGGGTGGGTAGCAAGTTCATGCCAAATGTGATTGCTTGACCAAACTACACTAGCCTAAACCTCTTAAGCTCCTCCCCATCATTTTCTCATTTCCTCCCAACCATCCCTGCCTCCACTTAACCCTTTCATCTCCCCAACCAACTTAACTCCCCCTAATATTAATATGAAGATGTCCCGGGACAACATAGTTTGTTGGCAAACTTAATTTATCCCAGTCCCCTTCAGTAATACACATCACACCAAATGACATTGGACAACCTTTATTAAATTTCCATAACATAGCTTTGATCACCAACTTTATTAATTACAACTATTCATGATATGATTCTAAATACAGCATAACATACTTGTAATGTTAATCAGGGCAGCGTACCTACTCAGCCTGCCCCAGTAAGCAGCATCCAAACCTGTACTCACTTACTTTACTTATGAAGCAGTGTCCCATCTCACTTCATACACCATTCATTGTAATGTTAATCAGGGCAGTGTAACTACTCACCCTGCCCAACAAGCAGAGTCCATACCTCTGCTCACTTACTTTACTTATGAAGCAGAGTCCCAACTCACTTCATACACCATCCATTGAATTACCTTCCACCAAATAAGCACCATCCTTACCTCAGCTTGCTTATCTACTCAGCAAGCTTCCTGCAACTACTCAATTCCTTTCCCCAGATCCTTGAAATGAACATCCAGATATCAGAGGGGGAACAGAAGAAGGCAAGCCTACACCTCTTCTCTGCCAACCAGCCTGACCAAACTGTTCCCTCTGCCTTCTACCCAAAATTGTTCAATCTACTTCCCATAAAGAGAGGGTCAAGCCAAACATCATTTGGTGTACCCATCATCTGTAAAGCACCTTAGAATTCCATCATAATCCCCTTTGCCATGCCATCACTGAAACATACCCTAATGAAACTAAATAAAGTAAGATTACCATGACCCCGTTGTAACACCGGAACATCCACATCAAAAGAACACATACCCTTTTAGCCCGCTGCCTTCAAAGCTGAAATCATGGCTCAACCTGAATGTATTGACAGCCTATAACCACAACCAAACCACAAACTATAACCCCTTGAACTCAAGACGGCACCCAGTCAAACAACTAGTAGCAAATCTCACATGAAAGACCCTGTTAACCCTAGCATATCACCTTAGCCCACCCACTACCCAGTTTTATATGTGCAATACTCCATTATCATAGGGAACAGTCTAACTCCAACTTTAATGTCCTACCCTAGCTGATAGAAAATCAACACCTCTTTTCCTACAGCTGCCTTATCCTGCAACCAAGCTTCCTTTAAACCTTCTAATTCCCCTGTAACAACACACCCAGTTTCTAAAAACACCCAAATACAGCCACCTACCTACCATGCTTCCTAAACCCTATCTACAAATTCACCCAAACCCCAAGCGAAATTATCCTTGTGCTATTCTGTAAAACCTTAACCTGGTATGCCACATTACCAATACCTAATCAAGGGACAAATTTGTCACTCCCAAAGATACCACACATTAGGAAAAAACTCCAGCATCCTGTCCAACACCTCATTGGCTCTTCCCCCACATACGGTTCAACAACTGGATGAGTGAATACAAGCACCCCAAAGTTCTAAGAAAGCAAGGATTAAACTTCACTGGCTTGCAAGAGCCATAGGGCTGTAGTCTACTAAGTTCCTGTGCTCCTATAAATGTTGCGACTTTACTCATACCGTGTGATCCCCACACTCCCCATAAACTGTCCGACAGTCCCTTGCCCCCCCCATACCTACCTCTTCCTTACCCCCTATACCAACGCAATAATCAGCTCCTAATAATTAAACAGAGCTCTAACATGCATTACTAAGGTAATTACTCAGACCCTCCTTAGGTCCCATTCCAGTAACAAGAACCTCCATCCTATTAAAACATCACCTTTCAATCCACCACATGATGCCTTCTGCACTTTAGCAGTTTTCGTCAGTAACTGTTGCCCATGTGTGCTCCCCATGTGTAACCTCCTTGCTTGCCACTGCTTCCATTATCTGCAAATTCACTGTGTATCATCACAACTGGTTCTTAGCTCCACCATCTACAAAGAAAAGGAGAAAAGTAAGTCCTCTAATATGTAAAGAGAAGGCTCCGCCTTATACCCACCTGTTCTAAATTACAGCCACAGCATTCCAAAACCCCATCTGCAAGAAAGAAAAAGATATGTAAATACATAACACACATTCCAAAACATCTTCAAAGACAACCTATCCTGCCAACCCAGAAAGGCATGTACCACCGCCACTCACATCTATGACAAAGCAGCCATAAGTGAAGCTATACTTCCAATGACCTTATCAAATACCCAAGATAAATTGAACTACCAGTGCAGTATGTCAAAACTAAAACCCTACACATGAAGGGACCAATCAATATCCACAACTGGGTAACCATGCTATTGCAGACCACCTCCATTAGCCCCTGTATAAGCCAAGCTAAATTATATTGTAAAGCCATCAACCTAGCTCTTAACCTTCCATCTCCAAATGAGGCACACTAACCAACATAGATATGAACAGCTAGGAGCCACTTATTTAGCTATTACTTTTTTTTTTTTTTTAATTTAGACACTCATTCCCCCATTCATGCTGGCTACCTGGATGTGCAGCCAGGCACCACCCTGGGAAAACATTCCCTTTATGCCCCCCAACAACAACATTGATACAACTGAAATGTTGGACCCACTCCAATCCTACCGGTACACACCTAGACGTCCATCTCCATCACAGCGCTCAGAGTGAAGAGATGGAAAACTCAACCTATGCACACTGAATCCATGAACCAAAGAAAGTCAAGAAACAACTCAACCTGCTGAAGAAACATCCATAACCATGCAACTCACCCTGGATGTGCACCAAAACCAAAGAACAAAATAGTAAGAACAATCAGAAACAGCAGCCACCCACTCTATTTCACAAAACAAACAAAACCATTTACTTTAAAAGTACTTCGGCATTTCAGCACTTGCAACAGCAGCTACTTAACTGGTGAGATAGTTGTTGATATAAATCACCCAGTACCCTGTGCTACAAGAAGCTGTTCAATGGCTGATTCCCCTTTGGGAACAGCCCAGCAATTACCATAAGAAATAATTCAAAGTGGTCCATTTACTATTGTCTGCCATTTGGAGAAGGTTAGGTAACGGAGTTAGCCCTCATTCTCACAGGGAATATACTTAGCCTGGAAACACAGGTTTATAAAGAATGGACCCCAAATATAATGTAGAATGCTAGCGAAAACCTGTACCATTTAACGATAACCGAACAAGTCTTCAGGAGCCATGAAATACCAAGTTAAAATACACCACTAGTGCCATCCACACTTACCTCCTCACAACTTAGCCATCCTCTAGCACGTAAATAGCCAAATGGCAAATGGGCCAGCGTGGACTTGTTTCCCCGAGTAAAACCTCTGGTAGTTAGAATTTATTTATTTATTTTTTTTATTAATTACCAGCCACAGAATGTGCAAACCACAACCACCCACCACTCAAGTGCCAATGTGACACCTGCAACAAGGCACCCATTAACCAAGGTAGCTTACCTACCACGGAAAACCTCCAAAGTCCTGCTGTCAGCCATAACAAATGCTGAGCAAACTTACAGAGTTCTGCCTGTGAATTAACAAATGATGCACTGGCAATCAAGAACTAAACACACAAGCAATACCTGGGTATGTACCGTGCCAAATAAAACTCTGAAACTCCATAAATTGCAATGTGAGAATGTCACTGCAACAGAGTTCAAGTTGTTGCTGCAGCAGGCATGTGTATGGAGTGCTAGATAACAAGAAATGTTCAGCCTGTGAACAGCCATTCACAGCTGAAACAACCCCACTTTTCAATCAATCTGAAAGGAAAATCCCAAAACTATACAGATACCAGCTCTCTCACAAACATTACTGAGAGAAGTCACAAACACTACTGAAAGAAGCTCCCCTGCACAAAACCCAGAACAAAATGGCATTCCACATTAAAGCCTCTATAGCTACTAATCTCTCTCCTCGCCCAAGTCATCACAATAACTTTGAATTCTGCCATGTAGCACACCACTACCCTGAAGAACTGGGTTTCATAGACTGCACACATATAGAAATTAAAGCACCACCTGGGGATTAGAGTAGACTCTACATAAACAGAAAAGACTACCATTCTATTAACTGCCAAGTCATGTGTAATGCCAAGGGAATCCTCTTGAATGTGTGTGTTGGCAACCCTGGCAGTTACTATGACTCACATATCTGGCACACCTCCCAATTGTACCAGATGTTCGCTGGGGGGATACCCCACAGGGTCATTTATAGGTTATGCACTGGAACTTTGGCTGATGATACCCATCAGAAAAGTACACCCACCCACCGAAGAATGCCATAATGAGGCACATGCTCAAACAAGAAACATCATAGAATGTGTGTTTGTGCTCCTGAAGTCACAGATCTGGTGCATATACAACTGGCGGAGCCCTGCAATACATTCCATGGATATGTACTGAAATACACACAGTATGTGCCATGATACATAACATCATCCTGAGAAAACAGCTTCAGCAGGATCAGCAAGGGGAAGGAGCACACATCCCACCATCAATGCCAAAGTCACCACAGCCATAGGCAGATGAGGAGTCAGGGAGGAACCACCAGCTGTGGGTGTAGCCAGATGTAGATGTGCTGGATATGTCCTTGCTTTGGCTAAGAAACAATGCATAGCACACTCACCCACCACCTAGGGGCCTAAAACCTTCCTCCTTTGCACATGCATATAATAACATTGATGTCAGGTAACTGTCACAACCTTTACCTCCCCATGTATTGACTATGTACTGCTTGCATCGGAGTCAGCCCTGAACTAAAAGTTTGGCAACTGCTGCATTTACTAGGTATGTCTTGAACCTGGAGTGTATTGCATAATAATATGAATGAGTGGCATATCCTTGTATTTCATTACTTGGTACTGTAAGCAAGTAAAAGGTGGGAGATTTGTACAGAATTGACCTTAACATTTGACAGTAGAGATATACTTGACTGAGATGTGTAGTTTGGATGCAAAAAAGGAGAGTAACAATAGCAACATATGCTTGTTTGTGCCATAACAGAAATGCAGCTTTGCTCCATCACCCCCAAATGAACAGGCAAATGACACATGTGGCTAACAAAGCCCTGAAACAGGTCAACAGATTTAATAGAGAATATTCCATGTGAAGGTATTGCCAATCATATATACCTGTGAAATGCCCTGACAAACATGCCCATGCCATTAGTACACTTCTAACAAATGTATACAGATAAAAGTGTAAAAGCCTGTGCTAATCACAATATATTTATAAAACTATTAAACAGATTATTCATAATTGCATGTCAGCATATGCAGTATGTAGCTGACAAAATGCAGGCATACTTTCTCAAAATCAGAAATCCTCAGTGCAAATATATTCCAAAGTTATAGCTTCTCTTGTGTGTTCACAACATAAACAATTCTGCTCACCTTCAGTTTCCTTTGCTACATGGTTGCCTTTTGGTGCAGATTCAGGACCATCAGTCCAAACAAATGAAGTATGAAGTCATTAGAATTGTTGAATCCCAAATCATTGGCTCAACATAGAAATGTAAGCATAGTGCAATCACTCCCTCAGTCTTTGTTTTTAATGAATTGCAACTGTAAATGATTACTGGTTGGGAGAAAATAAACACAGCAGCAATGCAGACTGCCCTATATCCAGTGGGTGTGTCAAGTTAGACTTACAAGTGTTAGATGTACTTTTATCAAGGTTGGAAATGTAAGTAAGCAGCACACAAGTCACAGGTTCTGTTCATTAACATCCAACCTGCCCTGCATTTGTTGGCAACTTTTTTTTTCCTCTGTAATTTTTTCATTATTTTTTTATTATTTTTTGGCCAGTCTGAGTGATGCAGCACTTAGTGCAATCATGGGAGCAGAAGAAATGAATGGTTGGTTTGGCTATGCTTAACTCATTTGTGCAAAGCACAGCAGTGTGCAAACTAGACAATTGGACCACCCAGGAAGCAGACAGGATCCATACAGCCAATATCTGAAACCTGATACATTCAATTAAATCTCTTGGGCTGTGCAGTGGTAAACAGAGAGACCTTAAGAATGATTATTAAATTAGGGAGTGTCATGTGACTAGTCCTGTGGCAGCAGGTGTAATTGTAGGGCTGGAGTATAGATGGTCCTGGGTTCTAGCACAGGGTGTGCAACATTTTTTTCACTGTTGTGATATTGCAGTTTATAGCAATGAATTGAAACACGAACAGGTGTTATTTCAACTTTCTTGTGGCAACAGGTGTAAGTGTAGGGCTGCCATACACATGGTCTTGGGTCCTAATACAGGATATTCCATGCACTTTTACTGTTGTTCCACTTCCCATTATATTCACTCTCAGTGATAAAACTTTAGATAGTGGAGTTGATATTAATTATATGTATGAGGGATGAGACAATATTATTGAACTTTTTTTAATGTATTTATATATTTATGTATTATCAGATTTATTATCAGATGTATGAGTGAGGGTATACTGTGCACTATATTTCTGTAAGTATAATTCTGCTATCTATACTTGCATGGCCTTCACATTTGCCTAAGACACATACACAACTACCTCTATATCCAGCAACCTTGTCAGGTCATACACATTCATGTGTAACAGCTCATACTGTCACCTGCATTTATGTATGATAGCTGATTATGTCAGAGCAGCATTTCTGTGGCAAAGATGGAAGATTAACACTGTGGAAGTAAATGTTTTGTCCTTTATACCTAGGTTTGAATCTCACAGTGTAAAAATCAATTTTCTCAGTGTAGAAAGGTAAAAACAAATCTTTCAGGTCATTACATTTATGCCCCTCAGTAAATGTCTGCATACCTACCTCACCTAATAGTTAGCTTCCAATTTCCAATATATATTTCCAGGCTACTTCAGTAGAAACCCCTCAAACTAAGGCCAAGTGGCAGATTAACTTTCCAATTGCAATTATTTCATTCTTCACTGCTTGGCACTGCTGCCATCCTTTTACCATCACAGAAATGCATTGCACAATTGTGCACACTCCAATAAATGTGATAACTGGAATTGGTGAGAAAGCATCAGTCTCCATTTCTGCAGATCTGCTGGGAGATAGACATGGCTGACATTAGTGGGGAAGGTGCCAAGTTTAGGCATAGAGTTGGGTGTCCAGGAGTCCAGAATATTTATTGGACTCCTAGTAAAGCACCACAGCCAAAGGCTTCTGCAAGGGGGCTATTCTGGCTCCCAATACAAGTCTGAGGCATAGGATAGTTTAGCCCAGGTGGCATCCAGTGCCACTGGTATCCCCCACACTTGAGAGCAATGTAGGCATCATTCTACTGACCTACAGAGGAGGAAGAGAGATAATCCTGACCATTGGGTAGAGGAATTTAGGACTGAGGACATCTCACATCTGTGTAAGTATCAACTAAAGAGAGTACATGCAAGACTTAGAAAGCTGAATATAGACAAAAAACAAACATAAAGATAATCCGCAATTTAAATAAAACGGAGTTGAACAAACTTGGTAAAAAACTGCATTTATTCCTTATACTGAGCGCTTTCACCCACAAGCATCGTGGGTTTCTTCAGAGTTACATAAAAGACCAACTGCTAACTGTTTTATACATACAATAACCTATCATATTGTTCAATCAATCAACAATTAGTTAAATTTCTTTTAATTAAATATATATACACTTTCTTAAAGAAGTATATGTAAGTTGTTCAATTGATGTTATGAGAAAACTGCCTTTGTGAAAAAACTGTTTGATGTAGTTGTATGAATGTTAAATATATATAAGAACACTTTCAAATATACAAAAAATGTATACAAAAAACATATGTGTGTAAAATACATCGTTCTTATTTCATTGTAAAATTTACTGTTGTAATTGTTAATAAAGTAAAAACACATAACTAAATAAATTTTATACATTGTAAGACAACCCTAAATAGTCCATAAAAAGACTTAACATATTTAAAAAAATACTTAAACTAATTTTCTAAAAATATCCTACATATTGTAAATATGTTTAATTTTAATTTTTATTTTTATTTTTATTTTTTATTTTTGACCCACCAAAAAATGCATATGTTTAATATTTACTATTGTGTTCAAAGTAAGCTAATAAATATTTAAATGTTTAAATGTTATTGGATTTCATTTTTAAGTAACTAACAATAGATATGTGTTCGTTTATACCAGGTTTCACAGAAGAATTTAATCTTAACTGCCATAAACTCTCCTTAGCCTCAAGTAGTGTGTTGACATCACCTTCATTGTTTCTAGTATCTGGTATCCTATCTATAACAAAGAAAAGAAACTTCTTAAAATCCTTACATGTTTTACTGTGTGCATATAAGGAGTTGGTCGTCTTTTTATTTTTAATGTCTCTATTATGTTCTGCAATCCTCTCTTTTAACTTTCTTTTAGTTTTGCCTATATAGAATGCAGAACATGATAGACATGTAGCAAGATAAACAACCAACCTTGTGTTGCAGTTAACGTGTCCTGGACATCTAATTGTACAGTTGTACCCTTTTACTGTTACACAAGGGCCATCATTTATATATCTACAACACTTACAGAACCCACACTTTCTCATTTTAGAATTTTTAAATATAGTCTCATTTTCAAAACAGTCCTTTAAATTCCTACCTCTACAAAACACAATTGTAGGTGCATTCCCTATGTGTTGTAGAACATCTATTTGGTTGTTGAAAACTTTTTCGTATACTTCTTTGATACTTTCCGTAATATGATGTATGTTGTCCGTGTAGGGAATAATAAAGGCACCTGCTTTCGTAGAATTTGGGACTTCATCTTGAGTTCTTTTTAACATACTGTGTAATAATATAGGTCTGAATACACTCACTCTCTTCATATTTATTTCTTCGGTGATGTTGTGTATTAATTTCCTAGGATACCCCCTATCCAGAAACATATTTGATAAAATTTTTGATTTCCAAACTGAATTCTTTTTCTTCACTAATTATTCTGGAAAGTCTAACCATTTGGCCTTTTACCAAATTCCGCTTCTGAAAATAGGGATGACAGCTTTTGAAATGCAAGTATGAATTTGAAAAAGTTTTTTTACGATAAATACTTGATTCAATACTTTTTTCAACCTTGTATAATTTAATATCTAGATATAAACAAAAATCATAATTCATAGAATATGTGAATCTCAAAAATGTTGTTGTATTCTCCAAATACTGTATGAATTTTTGCAAGTCATCCCTATTTCCTGTCCAGAAAATTAGTATGTCGTCCAGAAATCTCAAATATAGGTCTATTTGGGACCAAAAAGGGCTTGTAAATACTTGTTGTTTCTCCCACATAGCCAAAACCAGGTTGACATATGTGGGAGCACATCTTGCTCCCATAGCCACTCCCGAACTCTGTTGATAATGTTCACCTTCATGATGAAAAAAATTGTTTTTTAATACCATTTCCATCATGTCCACTATTAGTTTCCTTTTAACCGTGTGAAAATCACCAAAGGTTTCCAAACTTTTCTCAAATAAGAATAAACCTTCATCCAAAGGGATAACAGAAAATAAGTTAACTATGTCTATTGTAACCATGTGAACCTTATCCAAATTTTCTTTGTTATATTCTTTTAACAACTCTAAACAGTGCCATGAGTCCCTCAATATATGTTTAATGTTACCCAAAATGTCCTTGCAACTCACATCCACATAATGTGCTATGGCTTCCATCTTTGAATGTTTAGCTGAGACAATTGGTCTCAAGGGGGGGTTTGAAATGCTTTTATGTATTTTGGGTATCCCGAAAATTGTTGGTGTGACTGGATAATCGACAGTAAGATATTCATATTCATTTTTTGTAATAATATTTTCTAGCAAAAAGTCATATAAGATCCAGTCAACCTTGGTGTAAGCCTTTGTTATGTCATATTTGGATACCCTTTTGTATGTTTTTTCATCGTTGAGCATGTCCGTCATCCTGTGTGCGTAATCCTTCCTGTTCATAATTATGACTCCTCCCCCCTTGTCTGGTTTCATAACCCTAAACTCATTTGTGTTACTAAGTTCTTTTAAACAAAATCTTTCGGCAGCTGTTAAATTGTCTTCTGACTTGTTACTTTCCCTCCATACTTTCCTAAGCTGTATCTCACAAAACATTTCAAGTAGATGTATTATTGGATTGCTTGGTGGAATGAAGGTACTTGACCTCTTCAAAGTAATAAGTTTAGAATCAGTACTCATTTCAGTATCTGCTTTGTTTTTTAAAAAAACATCCTTAGATTTAAAATTCTGGTGTACATTTTTAGATTAACAAGAATTTTACCTATATCTAAATTATATTTAGGAACAAACTTAAACCCTTTCTTAAAAAGAGAAAGATAGTCTTGTCCAAATATTTTGTCTGCAAAATTGTATAAAGTAAAACCACCTTCAGAAGTAATATCGCAGTGCAAGTTAATACAGTCGCAATTCTCTTTAGAAAGATTTTCATTCATTACACCTGCTTCATCTCTTGTCAAAGACCATTGGAGAGTAGCAGGAACATTTTCAACAAACGTGTTGTTACCAATAGAATCAACATAAACATCAGTAACTTCTTCAAAATTATCAAAATTATTGTCTGTAACAGAACAATTTTCTGTGTGTTGCACTACTGAACATTCATTTAAAAACGTGACATTATCTATCTTGAATTCACTCTGCCCCTGTATTGTTGACCTTGGTGTTGAAATTGGTGTTGCAACTGCCCCTGGCGACGCTCCCTTAAGCGCTCTGATCTCTGAGGGGCTAGTTCTTCTAAAAAAGGTTCCTCATTAAAATTAGGATTGTCATGTGTTCTGTAATGACCTGTTACCTCAGTGTTAGACCTAAATACAGCATTATTAACATTACCAGAATCAGTAACAAGTGGCTTGATGTTTAAAGGTTTGAAACTACGCTTGTAGTCTCTAAAATGTATGTATGCCTTATTTGTAACATAATCATTAGTGTCCCTTTGTAGTTTTTTTGTTTTTGATATCAAGACCATTGTTAACATATCTTTTCATTTCCAAAAATATTTTGTCAAATTTTTCTTTGTTATGTTCAAACAACAAGTCTTTTTTTATATTGTTATCAAGCTCAGTTAAAGTGTCACTTAATTTAGCTATCCTTACATTATTATTTTTGATAATTAATTTCATTAGTTGTTTACCTGTATTATCAAAAATTTCAGTTAGTTCAGCCAAAAGTTCTCTGTCGTTTTCAAATCCAAACGGCACTTTGAAAACCCTAAGACCCTTAGGCACCTGGTTTAATTCAAGTGACCGTTCAAGGAACACGTTGTCCATTTATGTTTTTTTACAAGTTTTTGAGTTTTGCCTGAATATAGACAAGACTGGTATGCATAATGGTGTTCTGTTCTTTTCTGTTTTTTTCCACAGCTGCTAGTGATCAGGATTTCAATGTCTGAGCCCATGGGGCTAGACTGGAGAGAGTGAAGGAAGCAAGTGGTATGTATGCAGTAGAAGAGAAATGTTATTCTAGCATTAAAAGCTCAAGATAGCTTGTTTTGGTATTTTATAGATTTGTATCACATTGAGCATGCATATCCCAACTGTAAATGCAACTATGCATGCATTAATCTGTAGTATAAACCAATTGTAAGAGTTCAATATTAGACTTTACTCAGAGGTTGTGGGTTTAAATACCACAATTCACAACTATACCATAGTGTTGTTTCTTCAATAATATTTATATTAAATTATAACCTCTATACCAGTGGCACAAATGCCCTGCTGTAAACTCTAATCTGTATAATTGGAACACGCATATGTGCAATATATGCACATTTCAAGGATTGCTTGCAGCAATCTGTAGTATAGTGTGCATCTGTTAGGAGGTAGACAATGTAAAAATGAAGATAATAGAGTTGGATAGCTGTATTAATGCATTGTATGTCACATATGATGGTACTAATCTTCTCTCTTTTTTCTCTCACTCTAACCTTTTTTTGTCTTTTTTTAATTTTTTTTATTTTTATTTTATTTTAGTTTAGTTTAGTTTAGTTTAGTTGAAAAATATTTTTATTTCATTTTATTTAATAAATATTTTTATGTTATTTTTATTTTACTTTATTGTATTTTTATTTTATTTTTTATTCTATTTTATTGTTAAAATTTTTCTTTTCTTTTTTTTTTATTTTCCTTTTTTTAGTTTTATTATGTGTCATCAAAATTAGTCTGTGTTATCCATGTGCACCACATCACTAAATGCTCCACAGCACAGTGAGGTAAGTCAGCCCCACTGGGTCAGCCTGCCCTCACTCCACCAGCTGCAGCACCAATGCCCAGCACAACTGCGAGCCAACCTGGCAGCATTACCTCTGCTGCCCTTACACTACCTGCACCCTCCAGCAGTTTTGTCTTGGAAGCTGGTCCAGTGGTACCCCCCAGGAGCAGTGGCAGAGGTGGTGATTTCATTTCATCATTTCACTCCTGTCACCTGTGAAGTAAGGTGACAGTGATGACAGTCCAGTGGGTAAGGACTCTATTTTCACTGTCTCTAAGCTTGATGGCCATGGGCCAGGGTTGTTCCCACCCTAATCCCAATCATAGTAACCTCAAACTTTTGTGGCCATTATCATTCCTGTCTCTTGTATTGTTTGTCTTGTCTGTCTGCAATTGCTTCACCAACCCAACCTACCTCACCTGTGCATACCTACATCCCTTCTCCGACATTCCGCTATATATCTCTCTCTCTCAAATAAAAAAATAAATGGGCATCTGTCCCACACAAAAAATTGTCTCATACATAGATCTCCATTTTGCACATGTGTCTTCTTCACACACTTAATTTGATCCAATTGCCTACACAAAATTGCATTGTGGTCACCCCTCTCTCTGGACGTGACAGTCCAGATTCAGTGAATAGTCTGCACATATTTTAAATTTACACTGTTAAAGAAATAGATAGCTATGGTTCTTTCCTACCTCCCACCTGCACATTCCTCTCCTGTTTTCCCTTTGTTCTTC
The DNA here is from genome assembly GCF_019279795.1 of Protopterus annectens. Lineage (NCBI taxonomy): Eukaryota > Metazoa > Chordata > Ceratodontiformes > Protopteridae > Protopterus > Protopterus annectens. The sequence goes on along the minus strand of NC_056742.1, from coordinate 5,800,720 downwards.
CCCATGCTTGCTCCCCATTTCACCACTTTCATATCTACCCCAATCTGATGTTGTTAATCTTCATTCATTCCTTACTGATAGGTGTCGGTTCCATCCTCAGAACCTTGTCAGCCATTATACCAAGCTCATGCAAGCCAAAAAAACCATAGTGCCCCTCTCCATATTACCTTAGATCTCGTTTGCTGCAAACAAAACAAGACGTGTCAGATCAGGCTCTCAGCTAAGTCAAATTTTTCTTGCCAAAAGTTTCTTACTTAAAGTTTGTTGTCTTCTTGAAACTAATTTTCTCTTTTAGTCACATATATTTTGTTTTCGTAATTTGTGTGTCTCTCTACCCTTTTCTACCAAAGTTGGTACTCTCTGTACCATCGCTGGTACAGGCCTTTTCTTTTTGCTCTCTGGGTACTTAACTTACCATTGCTGGTATACTACTCCTTTCTAGTTTAAAAAAAAAAAACTTTAATCTAAATGTCATACTTATATAACTTCCTGTCTCTCGTTTCTTTAGATTTTACTGCCTGTTTTTTTGTCTGGATATGTTGGATAAAAAAGGTACCACAGGCTTCAAACACTTTGATTGGTGTAGTAGAAAAATGCCCAATGTGGATAACCATGCTTATTGTGTTTATTGCTTAGGGATCCCTCACCTTTCTGAGAAACCCCCTTGCGAGATCTGCAAACGTTTCAGCTCCCATACACTTGAGGAGAGAAAAAAAAAAATAAACTAATCTTAAAAGAATTATTGAAATCTCCTTTTGCAGAGGCTATCTATGAGTTGGAGGGCTCACCCCCTCCAAAGAGAGAACACAAAAAGAGGAGCAAATCATTATCCTCCTCTCCTCATGACTCTGAAACTAAGCAATCGGAACTGAGACTGAAAGTTCGTAAATTGGCCCCATCTTCAGCATTGACACCTAAACCACCGGCACTGGTTCCAAGACAACAACCAGCTTGGGTGCTGTCTTCTTCTTCTTTGGCACCTATGACTACACTGACAACAGCACCAACAATTATTACAACTTCGGCACTGACTCACTTTTTGGCATCAACAATAGACATCCTGGAAACAGTCACTTCCCCCATCCCTGTACTTCATATTGGTCTTTCAACCTTGGTGCTGAAAGGTGAAATAACCCCCCAGACTAGATATTCCCCCTTGGTGGATCCCTTTGTTTTCCAGTGGAATAGCCCTTTCTTAGGGCACCCCACTTCACCTTTGGGGATGTCTATGTGATCCTCCAATAGTCTTTCAGAACTGGACATAGTGAGGCTCATGGATCAACTCTTGGCAACCAGAGGAATATCCAAACCCTCCCTCCCACTCAGAGCTGAGGGATTTTATCCAAGGACTCCACAATATTTTCCTCCTTTGACCTCCTTACAGGTTTCAGAGCACTCATCACTGATGCCAATCCTGGTTCCAGTTTCTTCAGTACCATTGGTAGATTTTACCATGGTACCAGAGCCTACCTTTTGGCTATATCTCTCCCTGAGCTGGGCCTTCCTCAGGACCAGGACTGGTCTGTTGTCACCATGTTCCCTGGCACGGCATCTCCTTTTCACACATCTGCCATGGTTCCGGTTGCCTTGACAGAGCCATCTCCTCCTGTGGCTCCCTCCCTGGTGGCAGGTTCTTTGGAGCACCAATGTTGTCTTTCTTGGTTCCAGGCTCCCACCCCTCTTTGGGACAACCTGCTTTCCAGGTGATGGAGAGGGCTCTGGGCTCTGCAGCCTCTCAGTTGGTTCCCTCGGTGTTGGAGACCCATCATCTCCTGTCTTCTGAGCCGCAGTTGACACAGCCCACTCCTCATGGACACTGGACTTGGGAAGCCCAAGACATCCTTCAGCAAGTTTCCCCCTCTGCAGGATTCTCCTCAGATTCTCCCATCGAGGAGGTTCCTCGCAAGAGGTCATGCAGGAGGAAGCATGTGGATTCACCAGAGGAATCCTTGACCAAAGATATAGACTACAATGAAGAGGAAGGCTTCCTATGATCACCCCCTGATGATGTCTCCTTTCCACACATCTTGGAAATCCAGAAGCAGTGGAGTGATTGGAAGTCCACCACCCCTTCCTCCAAGGAGTCCATATTCATGCAAGCTTTCCCAGCCCAGCCCTCAACCTCCTGGGTGACCCTGCCTGTAGATGAACTTATACAGCTCATTATGCAGCCCACATGGAATAGTCCTGATACAACTGAACCACTCTTCTGGAGGCTAGACAAAATTCTTTCACCCCCTGAGAATAACCCTCACTGGTCCAAGGGCCTTCCGGTAGATGCTATGATTTTGGCAGTGGACACTAAAAAGAGCCCACCAAGGAGAGCATTACTGTCCATCCCCCAAACAGAAGTCTCAGGTGATAGACAGACTTGGGAAGCGGGTGTATTTTACAGCAACCTTTGCCATCTGGTCCCTAAATTACCTCACACATTTTACTCAGCTTCAGAGATCCCTGATTACTGAACTCTCAGAAACCCTGGCAGGAGCAGCATCTGATGAGGTACAGGACAAAGTTGCCTCACAGCTTGCTACCCTGGAATCCATCTCTAATTCATCCATGAGGTTGATTTTGCACTCGACCAAAGGGGCGGCTAGAGCAGCGTGTTTAGGCGTTGTTACAAGACGTCACACCTGGATGCGTCTATGTGACTTCACAGACCCTTTTAAGTCTTGCTTCCTTAATTTCCGTGTAGAGGTCTCATCTCTCTTTGGCCCAAAGGTGAAAGACAGTTTAGCCAGGGGTGAAAAGGATGGTAAGACCTTGTTTGCCATGGGCGTATTTTTTTCCACACCCCAACAATCCTATTCCAGGAATCAGAGGAGTGGAAAGATGTGGTGCCAAAAATCCGAAGGTCCTTTCTGTGACACATGTGGCGAGTTTTCTCCCGAGGTAGAGGGGGGAACTCAACTGAAAGATGCCCCTTCAGAGGCAGAGAGGGTCTGCATAACCAGGGGTCCAAAGATTCTTTCTTTGGACAGTCCTACCAACACTCCTGAAGAGCAGCCTGATTGCTTACCTCTGGAAGCAGTCAGGGGTCATTTTTCTCTGCACCACCTTGCCTGGCAAAAAAATAACCTCAGACTCTCGGGTACAGACAATAATTACCAGAGGTTATCTCATTCCCTTCAACCATTTCTTAAAGTCTTTAAGGTGCATTCTTGATGTACCACCCAGTCAAAGGGAATTGGCAGCTCTAGAAATCCAAAAGCTGCTTAAAAAAAGAGTCATCCAAACAGTCCCTCCAGACCAAATAGAATCCGGTTTTTACTCAAGGTTCTTTTTAGTGCCAAAGAAAACAGGGGACTGGAAGCCAATTCTGGACCTCAGCATCCTAAACAAATTCACCCAACAAGAGAAATTCCAGATGGCCATGGTACAGTCTATACTTCCCTTCCTGGGCAAAGATGACTGGATGTGCTCTATAGATCTTCAGGATGTGTATTACCATATAAAAATGGACAAGCGCTCTAGAAGATTTTTCCACCTCTGTCTGGGAGCCAATCACTACCAATTCTGATCACTGCCCTTTGGTCTCTTGACAGCCCCCAGAGTGTTCACCAAATGCATCACAGTGGTAGCAGCTCTCTTGAGACTGCAAGAATTCTAGGTGTTTCCATAACTAGACAATTGGCTCCTCACTGCCCCAACCAAGCATCAACTAGTCTCAGTGATCCATTTAACCCCATGTCTCTTGAAACAACTAAGGATAACAGTGAACAAAGACAGATGCAAACTATTCCCTTCTCAAAGACTGGAGTTCATAGGGGCAGAATTCAATACCCGATCTTGTCTAGTCTACCTCCCTCTTACCAGGATGCAGATACTCAGATCACAACTCCAAGTGATAGGACAAAGTTTGAGTTTGAGCAGTCCTTCAACTACTAGGGTCCATGGCAGCATCTATAATGATGGTCCCACTGGGAAGACTGCATATGAGGCTTTTTCAGTGGCTTTGGTTAACACAATGGTCCCCTTTGAGTCTCACCATGACATTACAGATCAGGATAACAAATTGCTACAAACAAGACTTACTTTTGTGGATGAAGCCAGAAGAGAACCTATGGAGTTGACCTTTCTCCCCTTGTTAGCCCGAAGCTATAGTGAGCACTGATGCCTCCATGATTGGGTGGGGGGTTACTATCAGGAAAAGACTGTCCAATGCACTTTATCATCCATAGTGTCCAATCTGCATATCAGTGTTCTAGAACTAAGGGTGGTATTTTTAGCATTGCAAACATTTCAATCTGCTCTCCCTTTAGGAACAATTAGCATCCAGTCCAACAACATGTCAGTATTCTGGTACATCAACAAACAAGGCAGAATCAAGTCCTACCTGTTGTGTTGAGAGGTCATAAGAATTTGTCAATGGGCAATTGCTTCCGACCTCTTTCTGATAGCAGTGCACATTCCTGGGAACTCCAACATGATTGCAGACAAGTTGAGCAGATGTATTCTCCTGCCTCATGAGTGGTCCCTCAATCCTGTAATAGCAAAGAAGATTTTCAGACACTGGGGCCAATCTTGCTGTGATCTATTTGCATCCCCCTCAAACTACAAATGCAGCAGCAACTTTACCCTAGTCCTCCCAAAGGTGGAGTCCCCATGGGATGCTCTTGTACATGATTGTCCCACGGGACTTCTTTATGCCTACCCACCAATATCACTGATTCTCAAATTTTTAATGAAGACCTGTCAGTTGAGAAGCAGAGTGATCCTCATTGATGCCTACTGGCCACAGCAAATGTGGTTCCCCTTCCTTTGGCCTCACCTACTACAGCAACTTTATATTCTTAATCCAACTCCAGAACCACTATCACATCCACAGGAATTGACATATTCAAATTTATCTAACCTCAAGCTGACAGCTTAGTTACTCCACTTCTGGTTATTGCCAGGCAGAACAACTTGTCTCCCCCCCCCCGTCCACAACATCCTTCTGGATTCCCATAGACCCTCCATCAGGAAGCTTTACCTCAGCAAATGGAAGAGATTCATTATGTGGTCATGCGAAAGAGGGATAAATCCCTTCTCGGCACCACTATCAACAGTCTTAGATTACCTATCTAATCTCCATCAATTGGAAGCCGCAGGTTCTTCAATTAGAGTACACCTTGCAGCACTTTCTAACTTCAATGGGTTTGACGACTCATCTTTAATCTCTCACCTTCTCTGTAAAACCTTTTTGAAGGGAGTTTTACACATTAGCCCCTCCTTCAAACAACCGATTGAACCATGGAATTTTACATTGGTTTTACAAGCCTTGACTCGTTCTTTTGAATCTGCTGCCAATTGTGACCTAAAATTTTTATCCTGGAAAAGCTTATTCCTAGTGGCCATTACTTCAGCAAGACAAATTTCTGAATTACAGGCATAATCTATTAAACGTCCCTACATGATCTTCCATAAGGACAGAGTATCACTACGGTCTAATCCTTCCTTTTTATCTAAGGTTATCTCTAATATGACAATTAATCAAATGATTGATCTACCAGTCTTCTTTCCAATTTTCTTAAACAGAGGAGAGTATACATTACATTTGCTTGATGTGCACAGACAACTCTGTTTTTTTTTTGACAGATCTATCTCCATACAAAAGTCTGATTAATTATTCATATCATATTCAGGCCCAAAACTGGGGAAACCAGTTTCCAAAGTTACATTGTCTAAATGGTTGAGAGCTTGCATTTCTTTTACTTATCAACGAAGCAATGTTTCTTTACCTTCTAAAATCAAAGCACACTCCACAAGATCAGTTGCAACATCTGTTGCTTTCCATGTAAGAGCAAGCATCCATGGATGACATTTGTGCAGCAGCAATATGGGTCTCTCCTAATACCTTCATCACTCATTACAAATTGGATATGGTCTCCAGGGGGAGAGCATCCTTTGGTTCAATAGTACTCAGGAATATTCTTCCATAGGGCCTCCTAGGAAACAAGGTAGCTAGGGACTCTGTCCCATCAATAAGGAATGAATGAAGATTAACAACATCAAATAAAGAAGTTATGTTCTTACCACAATGTTCCATCTGTATTGTTGATATTCATTCTTTCATTACAACCCACCCACTATCCCCCTTCGAAAAATTCTTGGAGGTTTGCTATGGTCCTATCCTAGGATAAGGAAGTTGCTCAGAAAAAGCCACTGCTTTTCTCTCTCTGATCTGTCATTTCCTTATGGGCAAACTCGATCTAAGGTAATATGGAGAGGGGAACTATGGGTAAAGGCTTAGCTAGAGAGTTTTTTTTTGGCTGGCGTGAGCTTGGTATAATGGCTGACTCAGTTCTGAGGATAGAACTGACACCCATCAGTAATGAATGAATGAAGATCAACAACACAGATTGAATGTTGTGGTAAGAACATAACTTCTTTTTTTTTACCAGTTTAATCTGGTCAAAAAATATAGTCACACACAGCACACATAAGTTGCTGCAAAAGCAGTAGATCCCTTCACTTTTTTGGCTCCATGTTTGTGTGGAGGTGCGAATCAAGCACCAATTTTCTGCAACGGGGAGCGAGAACAAAATGATGTGGTTACCTCTGCTCAGTGCTGCTTAATCCTGCTACACCATGCCAACACACAGCTACACATGTACTATAAAGAATTCATGTTATTACATAATCATTGTTTAAATAAAAATATTTAAAAGTATTACATAGGGATGGATTTGAACCCAGTATCATCTGGGACGAAAAAGGAATGTATCAGTGCATTGACACATGCTGCCACAGAGTCAGTTAAGCAGCAGGTCTGTTGCATAAGCTCAGTACTAACTGTCAGACTTTAGCTGTTCCCGTTTGTGCAGTGCTTAGCTACACACAAACATGTGTATCTTGCATGCATATACACTTTGACAACCGTCATGCAAGGCCACTGCTCACCACCCTATGGAAAAGTAAATATTATGTATTAATGGTGTTTACTGCCCATTTCCTGTGTATGACATGAAATTACATTTGTAAACATTACAAACTGAAGGCCCTATCTAAGAATATGTCACATATTTACAATACAGCCACCCCCCAGCACTGCAACCCTGGTGTCTCAGAACTTTTTCCATACATATATCATCTACACTACAGAAAGCAATATCAAATATTGTGTGATATGCAATGCACATCAATCTGCTAACATGCAGAACTACAACTATTGACCCATAAGCCTAAAAAGCCTTATCTGCAAGACTAGGGAAGGAATCAGGATGGATTTTATCCACAAACACACAGGTGACCTTCAACACACATGACCCAATCCATTCTTTTTTTTTTTGCAAGACTAGATCTTGCTTATTGAACTTTGTGGGCTTTTTTGATACTGACCCCGAAGACCTGGATGAGAGATAACAGGACATACCGCCTATGTTGAGTTATCCAGGGCCTTTGACACTATCCACCTTTCCTATCTTGTAGTGAAGATCTCCCATCTGGGAATTAGGCCCATACAATACTAGTTAAATAGCCAACTGGCACACTGACAGAACGCACACTTTCAAAGTTGGGGACTGCACCTCCACCACTAGCCCACTTACCAGTGGAATACCACAAGGATCTGTGCTGGGCCCTCAACTGTTTGAAAACTACTTCCCTGAAGTGTAGGCAACAGTAGATGGCCTGTGGTTTATGACGTTTGCAGATGACTGTTAAATGGATACATTCATATAGAGTCCCTCAATGATGGTAACATATTACAGAAGGGGCTGACACAGACAAATGATTAGTGCCAAACTCAAGGACTGAACCTTAAAGCAAACAATGCCTCATTGTCCCCTTTGGCAATTAAGTATCCCTGCTAATTATGATATACATAACACCTCTCTAAGCTCAATCACAGTATTATGAGACTTGGGAACACATGTTGATAGCAATCTACACTTCCATCACTATGTGTCCATAGCAGTGGGACACACATTCTGCATTGCGCACCTTAAACATATAGACAACAAATTCAAAACCAGGGAGGCTGTAGCTCTGCTGTTCTCTATTCTTATCAATACACTAATTTAATACAATGCTTTATTCTGTCTGTACCTCACCAGACACCTGCAGCAATTGGAGGAAACACAAAGGTTTGTGACTGTGAGAATCCAGGGCCTCCAAACATGACATACATGGAAAGACTGAAAGATCTATCAATATACTGAGTGGCATGCAGGATGCTGAAAGGTGACCTATGCCTGACCTACAGCGTAGTCTCAGACCCTGCCCTACTGGAAAAGCTGGACATCTGCAAATCAAATGGGGCAAGAATAACTTGCTCCATGGTTCTCAACCTAGTCTGTGACATAAACAGAACATGCGGTGGACACAGATATATCCCCCAGTGATTAACACTCCTCTGTAAAAGGCTCCCAGTGCATGTGAAACAGTGCTCCTCAATGACCCTGTTCAAGCAAAAGGTTGATAACTGGTTGGATGATTGCAAAGTCACTTCTAGGGTGGCACCTATATCCCTCATGGACAGGGCCAGTCGGTGCTGCTCACAAAATCTGCTAACAATGACCTTCAAACTATGCTCAATAAGGTTACTTGTGTTTTTACATAGCTAGGCTTGTAAACACCCTAGGGCAATCAGGCTAGTAGCTTACTATGAGCCTATGAATCTATGAACATATGCAGGCTTCCTAAAATCTTGTCTCCCACATGGCCTGCTGATGCCATCTAATATAAGTTGATCTGCACTCTTGTAAAAATCAGACTTGTGCTGTGGTGCTTGTATAAAGTACTGTGTTCTGTAATTTGAGTACTTAGATAGGTAGGGGTTCTGTTCTCACTACAGTCAATTTGTTGTCTGTATGTGGATGTGTCTAAGACTAGACAAAAGAGCAGAAATGAATGTCCTATAATTACTGCACCAATGCCATGGATTGATAGTATTTTGATACTTGCACATTTCTACACATCCATTTCATGCAGGCCTCACAACCTATTGTCTCCCACATGGCCTGCTGGTGTAATCTACTGTAAGTTGATCTGCACTCTTGTAAAAATCAGACTTGTGCCATGGTGCTTGTGTAAAGTAGTGTGCTCTGTAGTCTGCTTAATTAGGTAGGGGTTCTTTTCCCACTGCAGTCAACTTGGGGTCTGTGTGTGTGTGTGTGTGTGTGTGTGTGTGTGTGTGTGTGTGTGTGTGTGTCTAGACAGAAGAGCAGAAGTGTGCATCCTACAGTTTCTGCTCCAATGCCATGGATTGACAGTATTTTGATAAGTGAACATGCCTACACATCCATTATATGCAAGCCTGCCACCTTCTTGTCTCTCACATGGCCCGCTGATGTCATCTACTATAAGTTGACCCACACTGCTGTAAAAACAGACTTGTACCATGCCACTTGATAAAGTACTATGTTCTGTAGGGGGTTCTATTCTCACTGTAGTCAATTGTGTGTGTATATATGCACTCTTGCTTAACATTACAGAGAGCATTTTACAAAAGCATGTAGGACACTGTTATTAGCATATTATCCTCAATAGACACTGCTGATGTCATCAGCCATATCAGATTTTTGGATATGCAGTACTCCCACAAGGTCTGGGTCAGAGACTGGCCTGGAGGCTGGGAGGATGTAACCTCATCCTATGGGAGAAAAATTACAGTGACACAACTTTTAATCTACCCACATACATCATGGCATGGCTTGTAGGCCCTGTGTTTGGTATCTCCAGCTGCTGCATGTGTCTGATGAGGTACATGCAAAAGAGAGCATGAGTACAGTGTTATCATACAATCCTAAGATTTGAATATGATGGTGTGACTTATGATACGCACAACATAAATTTTCAATATCAGTGTGGACACTTGGTGGTTGAAGTTCAGATTGCTATATACTTGCTTACATCACTGGGTTTCAACATAGCAGGACTGTTGTCAATGCTGTGATTAACATGAAATTCCACTTTTCAGATGGACAACATAAAGAAGATACATTTCTGTGTTTATTTGTAGATTGTGTGCCTTTGTCAGCAATCTTTTGTCTGTATTACCTCCTCCTGTACTATGTTATTATCATTGGTGCATTCAATGGTTGCACCCACTATGCAAGAATCAACAAACTTGGTAAGCCAGAAGCCATATACTTTAGCCTGAACTGACAAGAACTAGAGTACAAACAGTGAAGTGCCAAGCACAGATCTCTGGGGCTTGCCATTGGTGACAGCTGTACTGTTACAGGTTGATTCACCAACTTTCACAGTATGTGTTCTGTCAGTGAGACAATTGGTTACCCATATAGTGATGTAGGGATAAATCCCCAGCTAGGTTCTCAATGATACCAGCATGAGGGATTGTGTCAAAACCCAAGGCCAGATCATGATAGACAGTATGCATTGTCTTACATTCATCCAGGCCTGTTATATGGAATCACTGGGCTGTGTCAACATCACCGATCACCTATGGTGTGACTTAGGACATATACCTTCCTAGTATGGGTGAATCTGCACTTCAACACCCCCCTCCCACAAGGGCTATGTTGCCATAAAAGGGTGTGCATCAACATGCACCCATCTGAGTTGGGGACAGCACCTGATGCATGCATGTATAGAGACATCCTGACTCTTCTCAGCTGTGAGGTAGACCAACAGGTCATTATGGCCCTCTTCTAAATTGATACTAGTAATATTCCAGTTGTGTGCAACAGACCTGTTTGAGTTGTTAATGATAAATCATGTCTGTTACATCTGATAGATGTCCTCAAAGAGGTTATCAAGGGCATGCATGATGACAGCAGTATCATCCTGTGGAACTTGACCAGGTCAAGGTATGTGACACAAATCCACACTGAGGTATTTAATCAACACTGTCATATGGACACAGGCAACCTATAAATGGTTCATCTCCCAGGCCCATGCTTACACTTATCAAGGGTATCAGAACTTGTCAGAGATTTGGGAGTCATGGCTAGGCTTAAAAAGCCCCTTATCATCATTAGCCTAGTAAACACCTATGAACATATGAACCCATGTGGCCATAAACAGCTATATCACCAACTGGGTAGACCAATGTATCACATACGTGGCATTACACTACGTTGAAATGTATGAAGTGACCTGTATCTCCGATCCAGCGATCAGGTCTGTACATCAAGGCTGTCTGCTAGGCCATTTCCTGTCCATTATTTAAGTGATGGACATCACAGATTATATGCACATCCTGGGTCCAAACACCTTCCTGAAGGCTACAGATTATGGGGAATCATTTATGCCAACTGTGATATTAGTATAATACAGACAGTATCAACAGATACCACAACCATGACAACACCTGCACTGACAAGAAAACATGGGGATTTGCTAAGTCAGGTACATGAACACACAACCCAGGTATAATGTCGACATCACACCCTATAATCAGACCAGTAGGTATGAGACCCCTGTCCTGGGGTACATGGTAAGTGGAAGGGGAACATCCACCAGCATGTGGTCACAGTGCTGACTATTGCCTTGAATTCAAGTACTGTCTATGTGAAGGACATCCACATCAGAGGCCATAATATTTTCATAGTTCCCAGACTTCATCACACCAGTAACTAAGTACATTGCATCCTTCTTCATGTACCTCCATGCACATCTTCCAGTGATGTGTAATTGAAGTGTGCCACCTTTGTCACAGTGCGCTGTCACACAGCTTATTGGCTATACCTAGGTCTTCTTTTTGTGGAATATACATGACTGATGGTGTGGAACACCAATCAAGTTGTTACACCAGATGTATATGTGCTACCTGTTCTACTGATGCACACACTACATGCATAGGTGTTTGACAACATTAATGGCATGTGTATCATTTGTGACAGTGTGAACTGTGCTATATATATATGTATATGTATATGTGTATGTGTATATATGTATATATGTGTGTGTGTGTGTGTGTGTGTGTGTGTGTGTGTGTGTGTTTGTGTATGTGTATGTATATGCCATGCACACCAGTCAATTAGCATGTATTGCTCATACTGTCACATACAGGTATAACAGTGATAGCAGTGTCCATCCTAACACCTCCAGCAGATGTTGCCATGCTAGGACAGTGTGCATGGTTATCTTCATCGAGTGCGAATATATCATAATAGTTGTTCAAGTGTGTTTGTGCAGACTCATTTCTTATCACTCTAAATCACATATGTTATGTCAGAGGCATGAGATTACTGATGGTATTATTCTAATTTTGTTCATGATTGTGGTTCATTCTTTTAATGTTTTCCATGAGCCGTTACCTGTGCTCACCTTGCCGGAAACCTCTGCTGAGATTGCATTCATATTCAGGCATATCAGTTTACACATCTTCACAATACTTACCATGCCTCAATTGTATGTCAAATCTCTGATAGATGTCCTCTGCATTATTCATGTAAGGATGCTTATCTCACATAGACATCCTCCCCATTGTTATACCACCTTGTGTGATAGTCACATAAAACACATTTTCACTCTACAGTCCCTACTGTACTATATAGATATGTGATTGGTGTTGCTGCTACAACCATCTTCCACTGACATGCCATCATCTGCTGTACTGTCTTCTTTCCCTGTGTTCATTCCTACAATTCATGTGTGTATCCCTATTTAATTCACATGCTTCCCCCTGAGTGTACATGTTACATGGCAGTCTATGTCCTGTTACAGATCATTTACACAGTTTCAGTACAGAATGCCAGGAATGGGATATCACAATACTCTGCACTGTAGGTACACTGTCTTGTACTGTGTTTGGACCATATACTTTGTATTCATACCTTTAAACTGTCTAGGTATTCCCAGGATGTCCAGATGTGCTCCTTATCAAATTTGTGGTTTTCTGCCAGATCTCAGGACAGATGTGAGTCAATATTACATGCATTTAAGTTTATACCTCTCAACTGTCCTGATTTGTGCAGAATTTCAAGTTTTTGTCTCTTATATTTTGATCTTTTCCTCATAACACTTTGGTGTTCTGACAAATTGTTGGCATGTCATTGTGCAATGAATTCAGATAATAATGACAGATGAGACTTTTGGGGAGCGGAGCCTAGATGACCAACTGAAAGCAGCACTTTTTAGAGCTCCACAAATTAGCCTAAAAGACAGGAAAATATCAATTTTTTTCAAACAAAAACTTCTAAATATTGTAGAGTAACTTTTGAACTAACTTCATAGCAATTTTGGAGTATTTTCATAGAAATTTACCTGTCAAACATCCTGGAGCAAATCTTACTTTGAGAAAATGAGCAACTCAAAGAATACTCATTCTGAAATCACTTTGAAGAAAGAAATCCAACTGATGTATTCCACCCTGTATGAACTATCTCTAAAAATGGATGGATTTAAAGACAAACTAGAAAACCTTAAGGAAAGTTGTCAAAAAACAAACTGATGTCTTAAGAGAAATACTACAACAGCAGCAATCAAAAGTCACAGATATTGAAACTTTACTAAATGACATAGAAGGGAGACTCAAAGAGGAAGAAAACCAAACTGAAACTTTATTGCAGCACAGCAACTGGCTTATCAGTAAGGTGGATGACTTGGAGAACAGAGAAAGGAGAACAAACATAAGGACTTTTGGATTACCTGAGAGGTCTTAAGATAAAGATATTGTCTTATTTCTATACTCTTGGCTACCTGAAATTTTAGATCCGAAAAAAGGTTTATCTTATGGCATAGAGAAGGGCACACAGAGCTATAGGAAAACCTATTTCTTCTTCACCTTCTACAGCAGCGAGATCTATAGTAGTAAACCTTTTATCTTATATTAACAAAGAACTAGTACTCAAAACAGCAAGGAGAAAAAGTCCAGTGAAATACAATCAAAGTCAAATCAGGTTTGATAATGATTATTCCACTAGAGTATTAGAAATAAGGAAAAAAGCATGGCCACTTGTGAAACTACTGAAGCAGAACAAAATAAAAGCTCAACTGATATACCCTGCAAAGACAAGAATTTTCTACTCAAATGAAATGAGAACTTTTAATAATTCAGAGGAAGCGTTCACTTTCATCAAGAATAACAACATAATATCTATCCTAGAAGAAATGGACTGGTCTTCATCTTCATCATTAAAAGATCTCCGGAAAAAAAACACCTGGACTGATGTGAAAAAAAGAAACAAAGGCTGAATCCAAATATACAACTTCTACAATTACTCTCAAAGAATCTACTAAGAACTGAATATTCTTAAAAAGAAAGTATGTACAATCATTTTTTTTTCTTTAATATAACTGTTCCAACCTGTTTATTACAATATATAGCTCTCCTTTTGTTTTGTTTTCTTTTTTTTGAGCCACTATATATCAGAATGCCTTCCTATTTGTTAACAGCAACATAGATGTTAAACATATAAACAGTTTGAATAGTTTATTTTATATTTTTTCAGTTTATCCACTAGGTTAGACTAATAAATAGAAGGAAAGTTTCTGTCATCGGATTATAATGAACCTTGATGTATTCACTGTGTTGCAGTTTTGTCTTCAATATGAACTGCTTAATCAGACTGCATTGATTCTCGAGTGAACTATATGAAATATTGAAAGGTCACTTAATAACCTATTTTGTAATATAACAGTGTTACTGTCCATGTACATATATAATCTCACAGTATTTGGTATGAATAAACAATTGCCATTAAACAAGTTATTTTTAAAATGTACGGCATTCTAAAAGCTGTCCATTGACTAAGATCCTTTCTAGTGCAGCTCAAGCTTCTCAGACCACTAAGATACCTCTCAGCTCATCAGGCTTCCTCTTTTAACCGAGTGGCTGCTATACACAAGGTATATCCAAACACTAGTTAATTTAATGTAAAGAGAGGAAAGAAAAGACATGTTATTGAAATGAGAGTAGAGACTTGAATAACACATGCTTACTGGAGAGCCGCCCACATGTAATGATCAATGCTGATGCTTTCTGGCATTTGATTCACATCGTGATTCTCTGTATTGTTAGAGATGGGTGTTGGAGGAACAGGGTTTATAGAGGCTTGCTTTCTCCAACCCTTTTATTATTATTTTGCTATAAAGAGTTAAAGACTACAAGCAAAATATATGAAACATTTAGGAAACTTGTGTTAGTGCATTTGTGCATATTCAAACACTTCCTTACTCTTTTAAAGAGACAGGCAATGTTTTTGGTCCCTCTTGAACATTTTCTTGATACGACTTCTTTGCTGCATCACAACACTAATGCAAATTCTATACCCACAATTGCCATTTTAAAACATTGTAATAATGATCAAATACAGATTTGCTTGTTTTGGTCTAACTTTATAGTGTTATCCAACATTTATTGTTTCTAACATGTAAACATATGGATTTTCTTTTATATTTTATGATACCACTACCTTTCCACTTTGTCTCACAACTACACTTAGATGAGATTAAAACTCAAAATTGACCAATCAGTCTTTTTCAGACAATTTGATTTTTAGAAGGCAAAGGGGGTATCAGCAATCTATTTATTATGAATATTACAATTCCAGAATGCATCTTTTGCAGATTTATACTTGAAAAGAACACCAATGGAATTATGATCCCTGTTGCTTAGATTAAGGCAGAAAATTTTATAGAAAGCAAAAGAAGAAATGGCAGTCTAATATGGATTCAGGTCTGTAACTCCAAAAGGCAACATTTGCTTTGACAAAACACTAAGGCCATTAAGATCTGGGGCACTTAAATTCAGTCAGCATAGGGTTAAACAGGCAATATGTATTATTAAGGATGGAGGAATAAATGAGAGGTACTCAAAGGTAACTTGGCAAGTTTTTAAAGTTTATTATTAACAATTGTATTTGGTAGCAGTACCACCCCAATTAAATCCCCTATTGATAAGATAGTTTCTAGATAAACTAAATCTGCCTAAGTTTGCTGATTAAAGGCAGAGAATGTTATGGCATCAGTTACAGCAGACAAATATAAGCTAATAAAGAGTACTCAGTTGATCAACAAGTAACAGGATCAGATGGATACTCTGGAACTTTGGAAATTGGGAGGGGAGTGATAAATTAGTTGTGACATGATACTTGCTGATGAAAAGGGCTCAATTAGAAGAGACTATTTTATTATTATGAAAGGATTTAGTCAGCACAATGATTCCCAAGGAGGACACAGAAAATATTTGTAATATTATTTGCCAAAAAAAGAGCTAAACTGATCTCATATGACATTCATACAGATCAGTGTTGGATTATGGGGGGAAGCAGACACAAGTTAACATAATTAGAATTTTATTGATCCTAGGGAGTTCCTATAAAAAAATACACCAATACTGATTTTCAGCCTAGATGTCAAGAAAACATTAAGTAGAGCCCAGTGACCTTTTTTTTATCAGATATGTTGTGAAAAAAGAGGGAAAAGAGGGAAAAATAGGGGGTAAAAAGAAAAGAAAGAAAAAAAAGCATGTTTTGCAGGGGGATAAATAACAGTGCACCCTATGTAGTAATGAACCCCCACACAAGTCAGGCAGCTTTGAAATACACTGAATGGTAACATGCTTTTATTGAAATATGCGTGATTTAACTCAGTGACATAACAGATGTAGAAAACATGAGCAAGGGAACTCAACATGCAAACCATAAGGATCTAGACTAATAAATATTTAAGAAGTTCCTGCATTCAGTGTATAATTTAAATAAACCTTAATTTCCTATCTTCTAATGATGGTAATTCTAAAGGTTATTTAAATAAGTTATGTAGATTTACAGTAGTAGATTAATACATATGAGGCAAACATAGGAGATATGATTACATTTGTTAATTTCTCAGAATATAGAATTTGGATAATGCTTACTCTGATGGAGAAAGAAATGGTGATGGATTTTAAACATTACTCACTCAGACAGAGGAATTTACCAAATTAAAATGTGATGCTTAGACATGAATATTCTCGATAATTTAGAGTTTCAGACTCTAATGTTTGCTAATTACTGGTTTCTCTTCCCTCAGTTATCCACTAAAAAATAAAGGCTCTGGAAGGAGCAATCAAATTTGTAACTGAGGACTAGATTGTTTCCAGAGAAATGCACTGAAAGTTTATTTAGAGTTTAATTTCTTACCTAACCTTCTTTTCATAAGAAATAATTAATTTACTCATATCTTATACATAGCTGTTATTCTAGCTAAGCCAGTATTCTATTAATATATTTTTTTCTTTGATAAGAGACATTAGTTGAGTTAATTATAACTAATTTATAAGTAAGTTAAAATTGATCTTATTATATAAATTCAATTGATCGTAGTTATGGAGCTCAAAAGGTACATTTATTGATACAGTATGATGGAGAATCTGATAGCTTAGTTTTTATTGGTTGGATTGGGAATGTATATCATTCTATGTACAGTGAGGGAATTTTTGAATTCTTGGATTATTTTTTTCATGTTTACTTGTTTTTTTTTACAACTGTTTTTTTTTATTTTTTGCAGGTCTGAACTAAAACTCATAACATATTCTTTTGTAATAGGAATCAATCTGATAATAAAAAATAGAACGGACAAGAAACTCGAACCAGTAAAATTTCAAAGAAGAGTTATGGGCTTGACTAAATTACAAGTATAATTTAAAATATGAGAACCAAGGAACAACTTATGGATCTAACAATACTTTCTCTAAATGTCAATGGCTTGAACAATCCTAAGAAGAGATCAAGTCTATTAAGATCTCTAAAATTAAATAAAGCTCAGGTGGTATTCTTACAAGAATCACATTTTAAAACCAATGATGAACACATATGGAATCCACATGAATATTTAACATTAGCTCATTACTCATATAAAACAAAAACAAGAGGAGTAATAATTGTATGGAAAAAGAAAGCTATCAATCCTGAGATCATTTACAAATATGAAGATATAGATGGTCTTCTAGCACTTGTTACCCTAATGTATAATAATAGGATTTGGACTCTAGTAAACTTATATTAGTTTCCTTGCATAGGCACATAAACTGCTATAAAAACAACTAGATTTAATTAGTAGAACATGTAAAGGTAATCTAAAAATAGGAAGTGATTTTAATTGCATTTTAGATCATTTAGAGACTACCAACAAAAGAAACTTGTCTTAAGCCTATAGCAAAACTACTTACAAATTGGAATGAAAGTCACAACCTAATTGATACATTCAAATTTAAAGAAGACAATTTATTACTATTTTTCCATCAGGATCATAGATTTAATACCCACATAAGAATAGATAAAATATTCCTAACGCAAGAACTAAATACAAAAATAAACAAATTTCTAATAAACCCCTGCCCCATATCAGATCATAATTATCTTATCCTTAATATTCAAATAGACTTTAAAAGATTTAATTTTGTAACTAGAATACCAGCTTATGTTACAAAATTAAAAGAATTTAAACCCTGATTAATTAATTACAGAACTTCAATATTATTTGGAAACTAACTATACTGAAGAGATAAATATAGTAATAATATGGGATACCTTGAAAGCATATATGTATATGTATTCACTTTAGAAGCTCAAAATAATGAAATATCGAAATTCAGTATTTTGAGCCCATAAAGTGGAATCCTGAGAACAGCGAAAGCTCAGAAGTGTGAAATTCAAAACCTTGAATACCGGAGGTTTTCAATTTTGCGCTTCTGCGGTTTTGCTGTGGTTATGGATTCAAGTAAGTGTGTGTGTGTGTTAAGGGTTTTGGGTAGGGGCCGTGGTGTGTGTCAGTGTGTTTTGCTGCTGTGATGTGCATGTGAGAGGAGAATGTAGCTTGTGTGGTGGTGTTTTGTGTGTGTATGTAGTACAAACTCGGAGTGAGAATATTTAAGTAGGGGGTGTGGGGGTGCAACCCCCCACATGGGGGGGGTGCAGGGGGCTTGACCCCTGCTTTTATGTAGTAGAGAGCTTGTGTTTGTGTGTGGGGAAGATGTGTGTGTGTGCAGTCGAACACAAAATTCTAAATCTCCGGTGTGCTAGATTTTGAATTTCACTTTTCTGAATTTTCGTGGTTTTAAAAATTCAACTTTATAGCTCCAAAATACAGAATTTCGATATTTCAGCATTTCGAGGATATAAAGTGAATCTATATATATATATATATATATATATATATATATATGGGTCTACTTTGAATAACCGAACCGCCACTTCACCGACACCCAGAAGATCGAGACGGAATGACCGAACAGGTAGATGATCGAAAAGGCGATATTCCAACAGCCGAAAGACTGACAACGGCAACGTGTGAGCGCGATCCGGTAAGTGTGTGATAGTGACGGATTTAGGATTGGGGAGCGGACAGGTAAGTGTACGATAGTGAGGGATTTTAGGTTAGGGTGTGGGAAAGGTGAGTGTGCGGTAGTGTCGGACATAGGGTTCCGGTAAGGTAAGTGTGTGATAGTGACGTAGTGTAGTGTAGGGAAGGGTTGAGTGTGTTAGGGTTAGTATGCGGGTGGAGTGAGTGTGCGATAGTGACGGGCTTAATGTTTTAGGGTGGGTTAAGTGAGTTAGGGTTAGGGTGCAGGTAGGGTAAGTGTGCGATAGTGACAGTGTTGAGGTTTAGGGGTGGGTTAAGTGAGTTAGGGTTAGGGTGCAGGTTGGGTAAGTGTGCGGTAGTGTCAGACGTTAGGGTTAGGGTTTAGGTTAAGGTTAGTGGATATGTTATTGTGTGCAATGTGTAGTTTATGTTTTTTGTGTCGGTGTAATGGTGTTCGGTTTTTTGAGTTGTTGGTGTTTGTCGGTGTTGTGTGTTTTCGGTTGTTTGGGGTCGGTAAATTGTGTGTCGGTGAATCGGAAGTTCGGTTATACAAAGTAGAGCCATATATATATATATATATATATATATATATATATATATATATATATATATATATATATATATATATATATATATATCTATATGAGAAAATTCTTGCATGGTTCAAAAACAAATCAAAAGATTGGAAGACTGAATTAAACAATATACAAAAACAACTTATAAAGATTAATAACAATTCTTCATCAAATATCTCCACTAATAAAAAAAAATAGATGAATTAAACAAAAAAAAAATAATGAAATTCTAACTCATAAAACAAACATAGCATTAGAAAAACTAAAACTAAACTCTTGTTCTACATCACCAAGACATATGCATGATTTAGTAGCTAGAACTTAAAAAACAATCCAAACAAAATAACATTACTGATATCATTCATGAAGGAAGAAAAAATAAATTAGTCTCAGATATAAATGAAATTCTTGAAGCCTTCAAATATCATTATGCGGAACATTTTGGAAGTAATAAATCTCAAATCACTTATCCAAATATAAAACGTAACTTTAACAATGTTAGTAAAATTCCAGAAAAATTAAAATTAGCTATCCAAAAAAAATTACACATAAAGAAATCATAGATACTATCAAGGAAAGTAAATGCAACAAAGCATCAGGATTAGATGGTATCATAATTGAACTATATAAAATTTTTCCAACATCCATAATCTCAGTGTTTCACAAAACTTTATTAGAAATTCAATCACAAAATATTATACCACCCTTGTGAAAATATTCACTAATTATGCCAATTATAAAAGAAAATAAAGATCCCACACAATGAAAATCTTACAGACCAGTATCTCTACTCAACAATGATTATAACATTTTTATGTCCATCTTAGTTAACAGAATCAAAACATCTCTGACCTACATCATAAATGATTTATTTACAATAGATGCACATATGATAACATTCAAAGAGTATTAACTCTTATAGACATACTAAATAGAGAAAAAAAGGAAGCCCTATAATAACATTGGACATAGAAAAAGCTTTTGATTCACTAAATTGGGAATATTTATTTAAGATATTAGTACTTTACAATTTTCCTCAACCCTTTATTTCATTAATAAAAACATGTATAAAAATAATTTAGCATATGTTAAATTAGGACCATTTACTTCTGAACCTGTAGCTCTAACAAAAGGAACAAAACAGGGCTGTCCCATGTCACCTATCCTATTCGCACTAGCAATTGAATTATTTGCCTCTTCAATATGTTCCAATAGGAAAATAAAAATTATTGATTTATATGGCCAGTATGATTCCAAAATTATGTTATTTGCAGATGATATTCTTCTTACACTATCCAACTCAAAAGAATCTATAAAAAAGTTAGATGAACTAGTAGACATTTTTTTTTAATGTCTGGACATACCTCTCAACCATAACGAATTACTCGGTAAAAAATGAGTTTTGGCGTCCAAATGAAGGGGTGCCACGATTTCCGAGTGACACCCCTTCATTCCCAATTTTTTTCATTTTTTTTTTAAGTTTTTGAATTACCGCACGTTCGGTGCTGACGTCATCACATGCGCGATGATGTCAGCTCCGTCAGGGCTATAAGCCATTTGGAGCTCATGTTGTCATTTCCGGCTAGTCTAGCTCAAATGCAAGCAGGAAATCTCACTTGTGATTACAGGGAAATCTATTACAACAGTCAGCAGCCACTCCAGCTCTCGCACAGTGAAATCTATTTGCAGCTTTGGTTGGATTTATTAGCTCTGCAGGTCATTGGAAGTCAGCAGCACTTTGGATTTAGCTCTGCCATTCAGGATGGGTTACAAAAACAGGGACGTCAGCAGCACAGCACGCTCATTTGTATCCAGGTTTGGCTTAACGTGTGTGTGTGTGTGTGTGTGTGTGTGTGTGTGTGTGTGTGTGTGTGTGTGTGTGTGTGTGTGTGTGTGTGTTTGTGTGTGCACGCGGGTGCCAGGGGGTTACTTTACAAGAAGCCTTAAAAGAATGGTCTGGGAAGCAAAAACTACAGACAGTTGGAGACAGCTTGTCTGAATTGAAGTAGATGTCAGATGTTTGTGCTGCATTTACTATATTTTTAAATACGTGATAGTGTCAGAAACAAGTTCATTCATTTAGTGTGAGAGAGCTGAAGGACACAATATTCTGGATTCTGTCTATCTGTTTTAACAGAGATGTTTGAAGGCTATAAGCTATTAATAATCTTCACCCTATAGTCTTGAATAGGATGTATATATTTACTTTTGTTAACTAGGTTGGAGGAATGATGACCCTTTTCAGCCTCTATATGGGCCATAAGGTAAGGCAAACCTACAACAGCAGCCAAAGGTGAAACAAATAGGTTTAATATGGTACAAAAAATAAACAAAATGAATTGTATATTTAAAAAAATACAATACTAAAAATAAATGCATTGAAAATGCACTCATAACCAAAGGTGCTAGTCTGTCTTACATTTTTGTACAAGATTTAAGTTGAGAATATCAACCCTGGCAAGAAAAAATATACATCCATAGTTAGTAGAGAGGAGAGTTAACAAGTATCATTGAAGCAAGAACATTTATTTTATTCAACATGTCCTCCTTAAATCTATTTATAAATAGATAGAGATCCTGTGAGTTAGTAATGTCAGTGGGAAGACATTTCCAGTAGCAAAGGGCAAGTTTGAAGAATAATTACTCACAGCTGGCTATGGTAAAAAGAAGGCTACTGAGTTTAATGCCTGAGTTGCGATGAAAGCTACAAGATGATTCATGTGTTAGTAACCTACTGGAAAGCAGAGGGCAAAATTGTTTTGTCCACTTGCATATGTTTTGACTGAGAAACAGACTTTGTTAACCAGAAAGGGCTTCCAGGTCATGCCTGAAAGGAGACATTTGTGCCTAGGAGACTTAACCGGATTATCTATTGAATAAATTACATTGTGTGACAGGAAGAGGAGAGAGAGACTGATGTGCTGGTGTTTGGTATTGTAGAAGTTAGGTTAATGGTTTGGAGAGGAGTCCATTAAGGATTCTCTATTTAACTGTTGAAAGTGGGGTGAGTGTGTGTGTGTGTCTGTCTGTCTGTGTGTGTGTTATTTAGATGCACTGGGGCCATAAAATTTGTATGCAAAATACATGAAGGAACCGACATAAGCGAGTGTTTTACAACAACATAATTCAGCACATTGCTTTTGTATACTAGAGTGAGGAAGCAAATTAGTGATTCACATGCTCTTTATATGTTGATGGTATCTGTGTGCATAAGCATGTCTGATAAGCCTGCTGTAGTTTTTGTTAGTTCTTGTTGTTGTATAATACTGTAACTGTACCTTAGGATCGATGCTGCCATGACTAAAAGCTTTAAGAGGTCTGCTCGATGGTTTGGTAGTGAATGATTCTACTATTTCCAAAGATGTATCAGCACCCCATTCCTCTATATCTTGTTCAGTGTCTTTCACCTCCTGTACAGAAGGCAGAAGAGTAGTGGGGTCTCTTGACAGTTTTTTAGTTAGCACCATAGTATGCTTATTAAAAGAAAAGGATTACCCACAGGCTGCTAAACTGCAACAAGCCTTGCAATAATTACACCATTACTATTTTTTTCTTATACAAATGTGAAAATAAACTCCAAGTTGCATACGGATTTATGCAGCTTTCAAACAATACTATCTATTGAACATTAACAACGATAAGTGAACAAAAAGAACAGTTAGACTTTAAACTTTGATGATTATTCCAAATCAAAGTATATAAATCACTTCAGTCTTCTCAAGTTCCCTTAATTTTAGCAATTGACCTGTGTGAGTCTATGTGCTCTGCTCTGGGGTGGCACATTAGTACCGTGGCCGTCTCTTGTTTGATCAATATGGCAATAGACAAACGATTGTGCAATGTAGAAGGTGGCACTGATTTCACAGTCAAAGTACTTCTGAGCTGGAATGTTTCCTCTTTGTCCTTGTGACTGTTGGCACTTTTCTGACTGATTACTTTCTCAACTATTTATGTTACCACAAATGTGTGTGTGTGTGTGTGTGTGTGTGTGTGTGTGTGTGTGTGTGTGTGTGTGTGTGTGTGTGTGTGAGAAAATGCCACACCTGGTGACTAGAGGTATTTCAGCTAAATAAAGCCTAACATCCCCAGACACCACCATTTCTCAGCCTTGTCCAGATTTGTTGTGCTAAGAGTTGAGAAGAGCTATGATGGGAAGTGAGAAGTGAATTTGTATTCCCCATTATTGGCTTTGTTTGTCCAGGTTTTTTGTGCTAAGAGGTTAAGAGCTATGGTGAGAAATGAGAACTGAATTTCCTAAATGATAGCCATTAAGTTTCAGTCTTCCTATATTTTAGGAAACTGCTGATTTGGAATAGTGGTATGTTGCTCTGACTGTAGTGCACAGGGTCCCAGATTCGTGACATGCATGGTGGTAACAACATTTTATTCTAGCAGCTTTCCAAAATTATACAAGCAATGTTTAAAATGTGTCCCTGGTTTTTGACCTTTTGCCCCCCCCCAGAAAAAACTGAACTTGAAAATAAGTGTGCGAGAAGCTGTGCAAGATGCCTATCGCTTACACTACTGTCATTCTATTTATAGTGTGGGTGTGAAAGTAGACTTTTATGATGGAAATGTTCTGAATTGGGCAGTTTTGTCATTATTGGTTCATGCATTTGTTTCATTGTCTACATTACAGCCTATGGAAAAATGTTAAAACAATAAATTTAAAATACTCTCTAACAAGTGTGTTGTATTATATACAATGAATATAAATTAATAAAGTCCGGAAGGTGTAACAAAGAAAAGAACACATATGTTTCTTGTTTTGTATGTAAGGGGCTAATGATTTGAAAGCAGCACAAAGGTAATCTTTATTCTTCACTGGCCAGATGCATTTTCTTTGGCTGTGGTGTGGGTTTCAATGTTATTTCAATGAATGTGAGTTTCAAGGGCAGAGAAGTTTTAATGCCAAGTCTATTTTCATTGAGACAGCATTTTTGTTTAGCAGATGTCAAAATAAAATCCAAATAATCATTGCAGAAGTAAAGCAGTATGCACACATGAGTGTTTATGGTAAATGGGGTGAAATCACCAGGTAATGGGACACTGGAATGGCTGCAGGTGGTGGTGCCTTATTTTGGTTGTCTGTTCTTCAGTTTGCATTTGAAAGTTTATCCCACAATTCCACCGGAGTGGGCGGGGTTACGTAATTATGTATGCAAATCAGATGTTAATCAGCGTACAGATTTGTACCTATTTTTCATGGGCCTTGTTCAGATTTTTGATGTTTCCAGGTTGAGAGGTATGTGTCTGGACTTTACTTCAATAACAAAAAGCCAAATTTCCTAATATAAAACAGGAATAATGATTGTCTAATAGAAGGGAATCATATAATAGGCAAGCAAGTTTCAACCCTAAATTATTTAGGCATTGTTGTATGTAAAAATATAGAAGAAACACTTGTTACAAATTATAATAATATCTTAAACAATATAAAAAGCCATATAGCTAATTGGAACAAAATATATTTAACTTTTGAAGATAGATTACAAATAATAAAAATAATATTACTACCAAAAATGTTATATGTAGCTCAAGCCATTCCTAAAATTCCAGAAAAACATATTCTAAAAGAAATAAATACACTTTTATTAAAATTTCTTTGGTACCCTAATAAAATATAGTAGCTCTCATTCATCATGTTAGACCATGGGATAGAGGGGGAATTAACTTTTCCAAACTTAGAGACTTATATAAAAGCTTCTATATTTAGAATAATCATAAATTGGATAGACTTAAAATTTTCCTCTAACTGGAAAACTTTACACACCATTATTTATTTAAATGAAAATCCAAACCATTGAACATCTTAAGTATAGGAATTCACTATAATTTTATGAAGCCTACTAAACTAAATTTTACAAATTACATTTTTAATACAGTCAGGAAATTTGTTATTGCCAACACAGATAGAAATTATCAGATCCATCCATGTTTTTCTATCAGTTCCATGAATAACTTTCATAATAAAATGCACAAAGATATTTTTAATACATGGAAACAAAACAACTTTACCTGTTGGCAACAGTGTATTATTAACCAAAGAATATCAGATAGCCAACAAATAAATACTACTTAAGAAATCTCACCTGCAGATTGGCTAATTCTCCAAAGTGTTTTGACACATACACAAGATCTATGCAGAATAATAAACAATTCTCCTTTTAAAATTAGACCTAAATTTATAAAATTTCTAGATGATAATATATATAACAAAAATAATTGGAAAACTATAACTTCTAAATTATATAAATTACTAATTAACTATAAAATTGAAGTTCAACAAAAATTTTGGAACTTTGTTATCAAAGTTCATTCATTAAATTTATCCATGGAAAATAAAACAGACATTATATTCTGTGAAATTAACATCTAATACAACATTGGAGAATATTCACATGGAAATTTCTGCATAGATCATTCTATACCTCCAATAAATTAGCCAAATTTGGCTCTTCCAATAATATTACCTATTGGAGATGTCTTTTCAGTATGCAAACAGATTGGGTACATATGTTTTATGATTGCATTAAACTTAAAAAGTACTGTGAAGATATTGATGATTTTTTACAAGCTTTATTTACAGACACATTTTCATTAACTAAATCTTTATTTTTTTCTGACTATTAATGAAAGATCTGAATTGAACAAAAAAGACTTATACTTACTATGGACCGAAATAGCAGTTGCAAGGAAATGTATCACTAGAAAGTGGAATTCCACTTCTGAACCTTCTCTGGAAGAATTTTTAAAGTTACCGAAAGAAACTGCAACAATGGAAGTCAAAGCTAAAGAACTAAAGTATGGCCCAACAACCCTTGGAAGAAGGTGCTATCTCTTATTGAGACACTTGACTCAGACCCTACTTAAAGAAAAAACAGTTGAAGAAGAACATTTGTTTAAATGTCTTTTAAATTTATATACATATATATTTTATTTTTTATATTTAGTGTTTATAAATGAACTTTGTAAATAATCAACAAATATTGAACCACTAGTTTATTATTAGAATATATTAATTCATCTATCTACTTATTTATTTAATTATTTATTATATTTATATACATATTTATATTTATTATTTTTATATGTACAGGCAAAGTTTTTACAAGAGTTTCATAATAGTTTTTACAGGTTTTATAATTCATTTATTATATTGACACTTTATTTACATTATTCCACTGACATCTATATTTACATTGAAATTTACAATTAGGCTGTAGAATGTTGTTTGAGCCTTGATTACCTCACAACACTAGTAATATTTTAAAATCTGTAAAGGTTCTACTTTGTTTTATTTCATATATATAAAAACATATTATACAGTCATATTCATACTATTTACTGTATATAGGTATGTGCTCAGATATGTATACATATTCATTTTTTTGAATGGAACAGTGTGTTTTGAACTTTTCAATATATTGCATTTGAAGTAATATGAAAGTGAATGGCCCTTTTAAATTTATATTGTATCAGTACACAATAACTAACCAATTAATTAATTAATTCAACTACTATTGGGAACTAAATATATAAAAGACTGTTGGTTTTAATTTATAACAGATTCTGAAGAAGTCTCCGTAAAGGAGACGAAAGAGCTAAATCTGAGTGTCCGTTGTTATTGTGGTTTTTTGTTTTTCGTCATTAAAGTATAAATTAACAATTTAAATATTCTCCGCTTGTTTATGGTATATGCTGGCGTTTATGATGAAGGTGTAGCAGAGACGAAGTAAAATACAAGGGACAGCCTTAATAGTGCCGGAACGCAATTCTTTTGATGTCTTTTAAATTTGATCAGACTTGTTCATTCTATAATTCTTTTTCAGACCTATGTAAATATTATATATAGTAATGTCATATTGCTTATTTCATTATATCATTATATAACATTTATAAATTATTTATATCTTAAAGAAAATTAATAAAAACTTCTTGAGTAAAAAAAGAAAATAATGACAGACATTTGAGTTCCAAACATCTTCAGAAAATTCATGCTACTGTAAAACCTATTATTAGCTTTCTAGATTTGTAAGAACAATATTAGACTCTGTCCCTATTTTTGGCCCTTTGTCCCGCAATTAATTATGTCTTTGTCCAGATTTCTTGCTCTAAGATGCTGAGAGGCATGTTTGAGTTTCATTCTGACACATTTGTATGTGAAATCAATTTCAGTCCCTATTTCTGGTTAACTGTCCCTGCATTATGTTGACCTTTGTGCAGATGTGTTGAACTAACAGATTGAGAGTTATCTGTGAAACCCTGGTTTCATTGTGGCATTCCATGCAAAACCTCAGACTCTAGGTGCTCTTATTTAAACAGAATTGCTATCCACATTCACTTACATGGATTCCTGGCCAGCAACACTGTTGCCAGCCATGAAACCTAACTTAGATGTGGCGCGTGACATGAATATGCATTGTGCGTAGGTGTGTGCTGCCACTCACCATGCACCACTGCTCACACATGTAAACTTTGTGTAGACTTCGTGCAGAGCCTACACAGAGTTTATTGAATCATGGGGATGATCTATGACATTAACTACAAGTATAAAAACATTAAAAAAGTGCATGTTATAAACATGGAAAGTAGAAACTCAATTTGTAAACACAACATACAAAGAAACAACAATAAAATATGCTAATAAATACATGTATAGTTTAGCAGGTTTAAGTTTTAATAAACTCTTAAAAGACAGCCTATTATTTAGCCGGGGGGGGGGGGAGTTACATTACACCTAATAGGTCAAATAAATTCAAACCCTTTTAGCAATATTTTCCAGTCATTACCCCTCACTGATCACTGAATTGTTTCTATGATACAAAAATATCAGTTTAATAAAACTGTCACAAATAATGGAGTAATTTTTTTATAAAGCATCGTTGTCATCAGTTTTAATAGTAAAGAGATTCTGGCAAATTCTCTTCCAAAGTTCATTCTCAGTTTTACCAATATAGTTGGCTTATAACAACATATACAATACCTTTAAAATAACAATTCAGTTTTCCAGTGCTCTCATTTCTTACCTGGTTCACCAAAGACAATTCCTTTGCTTCAAGAATATATGAACATTGGTTATAGAAACCACATTTTGTCATATCAACACCAAGACAACTTTGTACTGATTTACCATTTTCTATCACATTCTTGAGATTTTTGCCTTTAACAAAATGGACATCAGTTCCTAATTTATTACCAAGCTGGGAATGCCTTTCTATAATAGACCTCCAGTTTTTGCAATCATGTTCTTGATATCCACCTCATGATGTGAGAAGGATAACATCTAAGTTTTAGGTAATCTTTCATCAAACTGTGGCAGAGTCCTCTCCACATCTGCATTATTCTGACCACATATAGTCCCTCCCAACCGAATGGTCTTGTGTTGCCCACCATGTTCAGCTAACATAAATGCCTTAGCCTTGCTTACAAGTTCTGCTGGATAATCTCTATTAAAAATATTGCCTCACGCTTGCCAGCCTCATTTAAATGCACTGTTACAGGAGGCCATATATGACACTGTTGCAAACTGACCTTAACCAGCTCAATTTTTACACAGTGGAGGTAGTAACTATGACAGTCTAAATATACATTAGAAAATGTGGGCTTATGATAAAGGACAAACTCAAAGCACTTATCATTTATATTTTTAGCAATTGTAACATCAAGATAATTTATCTCATAAAAAGAATGATGGAATGTAAACTTTAAAAGTAAGTAGTCAGTGTAATGTATTCCATAAAAAAACAGCAAATTGTCAGCATTTCCAGACAAATTATAGAAATATCATTCAAGAATCACATATGCGCTGAAATATTAAAAAAAGAATAAAAAAATACATGCTTCAATTCCCTCATATACATGGCAACATTGACAAAGAACAGGATGCATCTAGCCTTTATTGCAATGCCATTTTTTTTTTTTTGCTTGAAGTATTCACCTTCAAAGAAAAAAAAATATTATACATCAGAATGTCTGAAAAATGTGTTAATATATATTTCACTGCTGCTAAGGTCAAGTTCCCTTGTAAGAGCCTCCATAAACCACTCAATCCACTATCATGGAGAACACAACAAAAAGGGTACACTGCTTCAATGGTGACCAGTACACATTCTTGCTTAAATTTAGCATATTTGAGTATGTTTAAAAAGTATCATGTGTCTTAATGTAGATGTGGTTTGTCCTGAAAAAGGCTTTCAAGTTTACAATCTGTACAGTTAGCAAGTGTCTCTTTGGACTGACCTAATGCTACAATTGATCTAAGGGTGGGTGAGTGGGGGAGGACCTTGCTCTTATGTACTTTAGGCACACAAAACACCTACCTCTTGGATAACAGGTTCTTTCATCCTAAGGCGTTTCTCCAGATGGGGTGAAATGGACCCACGCCACCCAGGGGTAGCTCAAAGATAAACATATCAATCTTTTGATATGTTATGTTTACTACATTTCTGGATCCTAAACCATATTTGTTTTAATTCCTCAGAACATTTACCATTCTCCTTACATAGTTACTCTGATCCATTAATACAGTTAATACAGTTTATACTCCTATATCGACTTTGATAGCCCTAATTGCTTTATTGATAGACAAAGATTTAATGCTTTATGAGTAAAGTCAAAATAACAAATATCATGCTTACTGACAATAAAAGCCCATTAGTCCAACTCACATATATTTTCAAAAAGTGCTTAATGTGGATTTATGGAGGATTAAAGATGCTACTCTGTTTAAGCACATTAGTTGTACTTACCACAGCAAGGTTGTTGTTCTCTTCCAAATTATTTATTTTTTTGCACAAACAATTTTATTTCTTTTATGCGTTCTACAATATTAAGTTTGTACACTGAAAGAAAAGTAAAACCTTTATGGAATATGAAAAATTTGAATCCAGATCCCTCAGTCAGGACATGGTATTCTATTAAGTCCTTCTGCCCTCATACTGTCTCATCCAATAACCTTGTACAGCCATTGGTTGTTGATTTTTCCCCCTGGTATTTCCCATTAGTTGTTCTGTTGTTGTGGATACTGCCATCCTTTGGATATCCATTTCAGTCTCCGAACTGGAAATTGTCCTAAAAATTCTTTCCCTTCACCCCCATTAATGTTGTTCTCCATATCATCAAGGTCGTCAGTCAAAATATCATTGATTCCATTGTTTGGGGGTATTCTCGAGCAAGGATGATAGAAGAGGCAGCATTGACAGTGTTTTTCTTATTAAATTTTGGCACTGGATATACTGTCCCTTTAGAGTAGTCGTTATTATCTCAAACAATTTTCTTTGATGTTCTGTTGGCAATGATATTACATTCCTTGTCCACCATGTGAACTGGCACCTCACCTAAGTGTCATGTTTAATCATAGCCTCACCTCAGGTTTCATGCCCGCTGAGTGGCGCAGAGCTACAGTTATCCCACTCCACAAGGAGGGATCCACCTTGGATCCCGGAAACTACCTTCCCATCAGTCTGACGAGCCTTATCTGTAAGGCCATGGGGTGTATTATCATGGAACTTATAAACAAAGACATTGGCAACCTTCAAACACTGGACCCCACCCAGTTTTGGTTCGTGAAGGGCCTATCTTGTCTCCTGAACTTCATTGACTTCTTCGAATCAGTATTCAGAGCCATAGACAAGGGTAAGGTGGTCCACACAGCCTATCTAGACCTTGCCAAGGCCTTTGACACCATCCTCCACTCTGGAATCATAGATAAACTTACTAAGCTGGGCATTAATCCCTACGTCACCCAATGGGTTGCTAACTGGCTTACTGATAGAACCCACACTGTAAAAGTAGCCGACTCCAAATCCAGCTCCAGACAAGTGACAAGTGGAGTACCTCAGGGTTCAGTCCTGGGACCGCCCTTGTTTGGCATCTACTTCTCTGAAGTACAGACAAACACTAAGGGACTCTAGCTAACAAAGTTCGCAGACGACTGCAAACTGGGAGCCATTATTGAATCCCCAAATGATGTGGATACTCTACAAAAGAGCCTTACAGAAACAGATGCTTGGTGCCAGAGCCATGGGCTCAAGCCCAATGCCAAGAAATGTATAGTTATCCCTTTGGGAAAAAACATGTACCCGTGAATTACCATATAGGTGGCAGTACACTAAACACCAAAAGTGTGATAAGAGACTTAGGGACACAGGTGGACAGTGGTCTCACCTTTTATAACCACATCACCACAACAGTCAGGAAATCCTTCTATGTGGCACACCTCATCACTAAGGGCTTTTCATCCAGAAAAAAGGAGGTCATTGTCCCACCGTACTCAACCCTCATTAGATCCATTATAGAATACAACGCCCCGTTTGGTATGTACCTCTCAAGACATCTGCAACAACTGGAAAGGCCACAGAAATACCTCACTAAAAGAATCACAGGCCTAAAGCAGATGCCCTATGCTGGCCACCTTAAAAACCTCCAGCTATACTCTGTCGCATATCGTCTACTCAGAGGCGATCTCTGCTTAACATACAAGGCCATGTCAAACCCAGAGCTGTTGGACATGCTGCACTTAAAGAAATCCCAATCCCTCAGAGCCACACGCTCCAGGGATCTAAACCTTGTCATCACAATAAACAAAACATGCTGGAGGGATAGGTTCCTGACGCAGAGACTCCCCAGACTCTGGAATAGATTGCCCATACATGTCAAGCAGAGTGCCTCTTTGGCCCTCTTCAAAAGGAACCTTGCCAATTGGATGGGAGAAAGGAAATTCACCCCGCGGATCATGTCAGTCGCCCTGCTAGACAGGGGTCCAGGGAAGTAAATAACGTGGGAAGAAATAGCCAGGGAATTGTTATGGCTAGGCTTGTATAGGCCCTAGGGCTGATAGCCTAGTACTAACCTATGAACCTATGAACCTTTATAAAAATATCGGCAAACTAATTTTTCTTATCTTCACGTAGTAAGTCAGATTTAATCTCTGACATTATCATAATCATCTGCCCCCACTGTCCCTATTTTCTACATTGGGTTGGGGGTGTTGTATCACCTAGCACCACCTCTCTCAATTCACTGCCACTCTCCTACTTTCTTCAACAGTCATGCCTGAACATCATAGCTGTTCTCTCTCACTATTCATTCATTTCTTTGCTAGATGGCCTTATTTCCTCTTGCCTTCTTCCTGTCTCTCTCAAATCTTTTCCACCAAATTGTGTTCTGCTTTCCTGCACCTGTGCTCGAACCAAGATAATCTGTTTCATTTGACTCTGCAATTGGACCTACTTTGGCTTCTTCTGTAATGTCATTATTCCTCCATCTGTCCCATAGTGCGCATCCTACCACCCATCTCTAATGCTTCACACACATCTTCATCACCTTTAGTTTCCTCAATTACTCTGCCTTCACTGCCCAAGTTTCTGCAACATGTGGAAGTACTGGTCGCACTACTGTTTTGTACTATACCTTATTTCTCAGTTTCTTTATCATTCTTCTGGCACAGACTAACACTGACACTCTGTGAAATTTGGCTACATCTGCTCTCATTCTAGATATGTCTTCCTTTTTCATACTTCCCTTGCCTGAACCACCCTTCACAGATGTAGATCATAGTATGTGACATACCTTTAAGAAGCTTTCCAGTCAGCAGGCATGTGCATATAAGTACTGAGCACATAAAAGCAAGAGTGCTATTTTGTAGTGAGCAGCCGAGGTGTAAGCATGCATGTGTGTTGTAGTCAGTCAGTTAGTTAGTTTGTTTGTTTAATATTCCTGCTATCCATCCTGATGTGTTTGTACATAATAAAGTATTTCAATGAACACCCAAGCCTCATTGTCTTATTCAGATATACAAGAAGAGCGACACCAGATACTTGAATACCTTAAGCTTTTCAACTATTTTCCCTTCTAGCTCTAGTTTCAGGTTCTTCTGCTATCCCCCATTTACAGCCATGACAACTCTCTTGTGTATACTCTGTTTCATTCCATTTGCCTTCAGATTTGCATTCTATTTCCCTATCATTTGCTGAATTTCCTTTTATCTTTTTCCAATGCCATATAATCTGCATAGAGCAGCTTTGTTGATTTGTCCCCACCAACCTGTTTGCTAATGTAATCCATAGCTAGCATGAACAGTAGTGGGCTCAGAGTTGAAGCCTTGATGAACCTCCACTCCTACTGAGATCCCCCTAGTGAGTCTGAACACAATTTATACTTGTGTAATTAGGGTCTTGCGGATAGTCTGCACTAATTCTTCCAATGATTCTGGGGCATTCAGCTATCACAGGATCGCTCATATCAGCTTTCTTGGAACCTTGTCACATGCTTTCTCTAAGTCTAGTAATGCTAAGTTTGACCCTTTTCACATCTTTACTATCTGTCTCACTACAAACATCAGGTCAGTTGTGCTGCATACTAATCTAAATCTAAACTGCTCATCTCCAGTCTTGTTTTCTACTACTTTGCGAATTCATTTATCAATCATCCTAGTCAGCATTTTCAATCTGTGTGACAGGAGTTTGGACTCTTTATAGTGCCCACATTTAAGAATGTCCCCTTTCTTGTTCATTGGTACTACATTGCTTTTTCTCCAGACATATGTGAATCTGTCTTTCTTTCCATATTGCTATGATTACCCTCAGGATTCATTTGTTCCCTGATGCACCCAACATTTTTACAATTTCTCTACTAGCTCACCCAATGTTTTCATCAGCTCTGCTATGACCTCATCTCAGCCTGATGCTTTCCCTGATTTAATTTTCCTTCATGTTGTTTCTACTTCTTCTAGCGTGGGCTTCTCTTCCTCTTTCATGGTTGAAAGCTCAGGATTTTTGTAGTTCAGTACTGTACAAACCCTGTTCAACACGCACTTCTGTGCCAGTGGTTTAATATACACATAACATATAGTTCTCTTACATTTGTAAGACAAGCATAAGAATCATGTTGATATTAACAAATGACATATGATTATTTACAAAATTCCAGATAGCTGGGCTGGCAGTGTCACACCTCATATTCAGAGTGGCACCAAAGATGATGCTCCACATACCACAGACCCTCAAACAGGAGACATTCAGGTCTCCACACCCAGGTGCCCTCCAGGAGGGATGCCTTTGATGTGTGGATAAGCAGGCCTTTCAGATGTTGGTCTGAGGAGGTCTCTAGTAAACAGGTCAGTGGTCAGAGTAGTTCTCCCCGTGGCTGACAATAAATAAATGCATACATGTATACATATATGATTATGCCCCAAACACTCCACCAAATATTACTATATTATATGTTTTCTATTAGTCTACATGCACACACATATATATATATATATATATATATATATATATATATATATATATATATATATATATATATATATGGTTCATTTCTGTATGAAACAAGAAACTTCGAAAAGTTACACAAACCAAGAAAACAATGAGGTGAATCCAACAAAGCACAGTAGCCGATGTAAAATCCAAAATCTTTTACTTGCTAGCGCTTTCGTGTAACGATTTACATACACTTCTTCAGACAAGTTATTGTGAACCAAAATCTTTTACTTGCTAGCGCTTTCGTGTAACGATTTACATACACTTCTTCAGACAAGTTATTGAATTTGATTAATTTAATTAAATAAATAAGTATATGTTCTTTGTTGATTACTGTGTATCATATATTTATATATTTATATATGTATATAATTGACTATATTCATGGTACCTTTAAACTCGCTGAATTTATTAGTTATTAGTTACAAGCTATGATAAGTAGTATATAATAAGTAGTTTTAAATAAGAATACAATTTTAATGTTTGTATAAGCATTTTTTACATTTAACTGTGAAGTAGTAAAGTATTGGTAGTTGTTTTACGTAGGGCTGAATACAATTACATGATTGTTTAATCAATTAATGAAATTGGATAATTACGTGTGTATGTGAGTGTATTTATACTCACAGCAAGCTTCACAATAACTTGTCTGAAGAAGTGTATGTAAATCGTTACACGAAAGCGCTAGCAAGTAAAAGATTTTGGATTTTACATCGGCTACTATGCTTTGTTGGATTCACCTCATTGTTTTCTTCATTTCTGTATGAGCAAACATTCTTAATGTCAAATGAAAATACCTGCATTAAGATGTTCAAACATACACAATATTAAACATCCAAAAGATCAACCCACAAAATATTGAGAAAGGAAAACTATTTCCTCTCCTGATCTTCACATGAATACCCTCATAACACATGCTTCAAAATCATCTGAATAGTGGCAATTTGGTTTAGGGTTTAATGGAAGGGGCAGCCTTAGGGTTAGGTATAAGATTAGCACCCATTACAGTAAACTCCCCATTATCCAGGACTCAAGTCACTGGCACTCTCAAGCAACTGACATTTGACTGGCTCACTTGTGGGCATTTGAGCCAATCAAAAATTTCAAAGCAGAGACACTTCTTCTCAATGCAGAACAGTCCCGCATTGAGTAGAAGTGGCTCCGCCTTGCAATTTTTGATTTGCTCCCATGCTGGCATAGGAGCCAATCAAAAATCCCAAAGGGAAGCCTCTTCTGTTCAATGCGCAACAGCCTCCTGTTCCACATTGAAGAGAAGAGGCTCTGCTTTAGTATTTTTGATTGGCTCTTATATGGGTTTATGAGCCAATCAAAAATCTCAAAGTATATCTCAAGCAACTGGCACATACACTTAACTGAAGATCTACCAATCCCCATGGGTGCCAGTTAAGTGAGACTTTACTGTACTTATTTGGGCATGGGGGCACACAAACATGCACAAATACACACCAAAAACATCATGATCAGAGCTTAAACACTAAGCTTTTCAACTAGCTTTCAACAGACTGTACACAAGAAGAATTCCTAAACTGAAATGGTTTATATTCAGATTTTTATTTAGAAAACAGTTAACATTTATAGTTACATTATAGGTGACATTATTTTCCTTTAATTTTGTGGGCATGCAGACATTCAGATTTCTTTCCTATGTTTTAATATTTTCCAAATATCTTTCCTATGTTGAATGGTAACACAGACAGAGATTTAATCTTGCTAATGCTGCCACAGTATATGATGGAAGGTGACATGGGTGGGGTTTGAATCCTAACAATGTCACCTAAAATGTCACAGACTGATGGTACCACTGCTGCTAGTGTGAGAAAAAGGTCCTAGCTGGCAGTAGAAGGATGCTTTCTTGAGGTTAAAATAAAAGAGAGTAAATGCACACAAGCCTATCTCAGTAATCAAGTCACAAAAAGCATCCTGGACTTAAGAGCATAACGAGAATATGCACTGATGTCCTGGGTATGAGCCTTCAACATCCACCCCAGATAAGACTGCACAGAGGCTACTTACAGAGCTGAGTTCTTGAGGAAAGTATTCCATCCCTTTCTCACCACACTTTCTGTGAACTATAGTCTCTTACAATGCTCATTATTCATAGTAACTGTCTTTCACCCAAGTTATTATTTAAGCGCACACAGACACACACACACACACACACACACACACACACACACACACACACACACACACACACACACACACACACACACACACACACACACCTTCCAGGAAAGAGTGGCAGAATTGTCCAATTCACCACAACTTTCTTCCTGGCCTGGTAATACAGTTACTACCCTGGATGGCCAGGGACCACTAGTTGCCTGCTGCTCTTAATTAAACCAAATATGCAATCAATAGTAGTAGAAGAAAATCATCTAGCTAAGTGGAGGTAAGAGCTGCAGCTTGTTAACCTGCAGTGGTAACTGATGACCTTCCTGTCAGATAATAGTAATAATACATGCATTCATAGATCATAAAAAGACCAGCCATAACACCATAAAAGTGAATAAAGAACAATACTTAAACAATAAGGCAAATAATGCATTTGGAGATTAATTATGCCAAGGAATAAGACAGTTCCATAGAATATCAAAATAAAATAAAATAATCAAGAATAGTTGGAGAAAAACTATACCTAAGCAGGATAGATAAACCAAACTACTCCAAGCACAGAACACTTACTGTTATTTGTTCCTATATCATAACAGTCAAAAATGCAGATAGCAGACTTATAGGGAAGAAATCACCTCAATGTCTTCCAAGCAAGGTTAAAACAGAACAAAGATCACTATCAAATATTTATGCATCCTATTCCAATCATCTTCCCCTAGAAATTATTGTATCATTTCCTTTTTTCAGAAAAGCATAGTATCAGCTTATGTAGGAAGAGCTAGATATTCCACATTATCCCCTTACCCACATGCAATGGGCTAGTCTTTCAGGAGTAAAGCTAATTGGAACAGCCCTTTCCCACAGCAAAAGTTATAAAACCTGTTCTTCTACATGTAAGTTTCTCAAGAACAATGTATTTAAATACAAAAGACTACATCATTTGAGATGCTCTTTGATTACATTAGATGACTCTTAAACTTTCCTGTTTCCACCTTTGTGTGGCTTTGAAATATGCAAACAATTCACTCCTTCTTGTGAGACCCCAGACAATTATACTTCAAAGACATTTAATGTCCTTGCATATCATTTTATATTAAAAAAAAAGATCACAGTATCCCTGCTCATGGAAAACACACATGTTGTAGATTAAAACAGGATTCAAATACATCTTCCAAGGGTGTGAACACTCTGAAGTCATCTTTGTTTAACCTGGCACAATCCCCGATACAACATGTCCAGTCCATCTTTTCTGTTTGCAAAAGATATCTGTGCCTTCAGTGAAAACTAACCAAAATGAGGATGGCAACTGTCTGACTGAATAAATATTTATTTATTTATTATTTTATTTATTTGACATTTGTTGACCAGGTCGGTCCAGCTGGGACAGAACCCTTTTTCAGTGGAGACCCGGGGAGAAAAGCTCCACAGTTAATACAAACATATAATAGTTACATAAATACAAAGATATAATAGTTACATAAATATATACAGTATATACAAATGTAAGTAGTTATATACAAAAGCAGGTTAACATAAATGTTAATTAGTTTGTACAAATTAGGATGTTGTATGGTACGGTGCAATAGTATAGAAAAGATCAAACACTTAAAATTTGCAGGGCAAAGTATAGTGGCTATTGTGTAGTAAGAGGTGGTGGGTAAGTATGGGTTTCTAAGTTTAGTCATTCTACTGTTAAAGGCTGTATATCGGTACAAAATAATTTAGCTGAGAGTGGGAGAAGAGGGGGTAGTACAAAATGATTTTATAAAAGTGAGGGAGTGGCAGAGAGTTAGGGAAGATGGCTTGCAGAGTTCAACAGGAGAGTGATAGGAGGAAGGGTTCTCTGCAATAAAGAGAAAGGTGGGAGTAGGGTGGACTAGAGTGATGGTTCAATCAGGGGGATAGCATTGGCATAGTTTATTTTTGCTTAATAGATTTTTTACTGCCTTTCTGAATTGGTGTTTGGGTCTGATGTTGCAGATATCAAGTGGTAGTTTGTTCCAGTTTTCAGCTGGGTAGCAGCTATAAAGTTTTTTCCTATATTGATCTTGGGTTTATGAATGGATAAAAAATGTTGGTCAGAGCTGCAGAGTGTTCTTGCTGGGGTGCAGGAGGAGATGATGGATGCAAGTCTGGGGCAGAAAGTGGGCTGGTATAGAACAGAATGAATTATGTTAAACTGAGGGAGGAGTAGATTATGGGGGAATTCTAACCATTTCAGTTTTTTGAGTGCTAAGCAGTGATGAGAGGAGTGTGGTAGTTCAATGGCAAATTTAGCTATTTTGTTATAAGTTAATTCTAGTTTAGAAATAAGTGAGGTCTGTAAATTGGTGAATATTTGAGAACCATAGAGAAGGGTTGGTAATAGGTAGGCATGTTATAAAGCAATTTTAGCAGTGCTAGAAAGAAAGTTTTTGTTTCTATAAATGAGACCAAGGTTTTGGTGGGTTTTCTTTATGTTACTTAAAACATGCAGGTCAAATTTTAGCTGATCATCAATAATGACCCCAAGGAGTTTGGTGTGGCTTTCCACTGAGATGGGTGTGTTATTGTGGCAGGTGATGGAAAAATATGGTTTCTGGTGGGCCATTGTTTTTGGTACAAAGAGTAAGAGTTTGGTCTTCTTTGGATTTAAGATAAGATGGATTTGGTTGAGCCAGTTTTCAATAGACAAGAAGGAGTCCTGTGTTATGGTGTGGAGCTCGGGAAGGGTGTCAGCTATGGAGATGACTGTGGAGTCATCTGCATACTGCACTAGTGATGAGTGTGGGTAGAGGTTGATAATTGATTAGTGAAAATATTAAATAGCAGTGGTCCTATAATTGACCCTTGGGGTACTCCCATCTGTATAGAGAGTTCAGGGGAGGTTGCTGAGCTCCATTTGACAGACTAGAAGTGACTGCTGATATATAACTGGAGAACCAGGGGATTGTGGTGGTGGAAAGGTTTAATTGAGAGAGTTTGACTAAGAGGAGGGGGGGTGGGAGATGATGTCAAATGCCTTTGAGAGGTCAAGAAAGAGACAGGAGACTAGTTTATTTTGGTCTCTAGTTTTAGAGATGGTGTTTATGAAGGAGATGAGAGCAGTAGAGGTACTATGACCAGGGTGGAAGCCATGTTGGGTGGGGGATGATTAGGTTCTCTTGTGTAAGGTATTGTAGGATTTGATTGTGTACACATTTTTCCAAGATCTTTGAGAGGGGTGATAGAATTGCTATGGGCCTATAGTTGGACAGTTCGGTGGAGTTACTTCCTTTATGGATGGGAAGAGTGTAGAATTTTTTCCATATTGCTAGGACAGTTGCTTCAGTAATAGATCAGTTGATGAGAATAGAGCTGGGTAGGGCTAGGGAGCTGGCAACTAGCTGGAGAAAGAGTGGAGGGAAACCATATATGGCGAGAGAGCAAGGTTTGAGTTTAAGGAGCAGGGATTTGATGTATCTGGTGGATTTGTTTTTTAAGCAGAAAGAAGTGGAGTTGTTAGAGGGAGAAGAAGGAATGGTGGGTGGTGCTGCGCTGGAGTTAGGGAGGTTAATAAGTCTGCTAACAGAGTCAAGGAAGTAAGAGTTAAAGTTAGTAGCGGTTTGGAGGGCAGTGACTGTAGGACTTGGGTGGAGAGTGGATGGGTTACCTGGATGAAGGATTTGATTAACTGTATGCTAGAATTTCTTTGGGTTATGTAGGTATGTTTTGGGGGGTTTAGAGTAGTAGTTTCACTTGTCATTATTAATTGCTTATTGCTTTCTTAGCAAGGCTATGAAGTTGTCTATATTGTTGGAGGTGAAAGGGCAATTTAGTTTTGGTCCAGAGTTTCCATTTTTTTCCCTCTGGTTCATTAGAGAGTGGGTAGAGGGAGTTAGCCAAGGGGATATGGCATATTTAATTCTTATATTGCATATGGAGGCAAGGGAGTTGAGTATGTTAAGGAATATGTTATTAAATTCTGTGACAGCTTCGTCGAGGGGTAGTTGGCTGAGGAAGGTCCAGTTGATGAGTTGACTGTTTAGTTCATTAGGGTCGAAGTGTTTTAGTTTGTGACATGCTTTGATTGTGTGGGGTTTGAGTATGTGAGGAGTAAAATGGAGGACTTTGGTTGGGGAGTGGTCACTGAGGGTGTCAGGTAGGGTTTCAGGGAAGTGATATTTTGGGGTATGTGATACTAGAATCCAGTCTAGTATAGTAGAGTGGGTAGCGGATTTAATGATATAGGTAGGTCAAGTTACTAGTTGGGTGAAACCATGTAAGTTGATGGAGGTAGAGGGGGATATGGTGGTGAGTGTTGACCAGTTGATGTTGACATCCCCCATGATTATAGTCTCATTGTGGAGATCAGCAGATAGAGGAAAGAATAATTTCCAATGCTGTAATGTTGCCAGTTGGGATATATATAGCAGCAATGTTAAATGAGGTGTGGGGATTAAGTTTAAAGCTGGCCAGAAGAAGTTCTGCAGGAGAGTCGGCAGGGGGAGTATTAGGGGGGTTAGTGTGAGGTTTTCAGTGTACATGATAGCAGCACCACCTCCTTTTTTCTTGGTTTGATCAAGTCTTAGGATATTATAGCCAGGGAAAGGATGTCTTTATCTGGTTTGTGAGGTTTTAACCAAGTCTCACTAAGGGTTATGATGACGGGTCAGTAGTGTGAGATCCAAGACTGGAATTCAGCAGTTTTGTTTATTAGGCTTCTCAGGTTAATGGAGTAAAAGGAGATGTGTTTTTGTGGGATATGGGAGTGGGGAGTAGTGGTTTGTGTGGGGGTAACATCAGGGGGTGAGGGTAGACCCAGGCCAGGTTTAGGATGTATGTCACCTGCGAGTAGGAAGGAGAGGAGAGTAGGGATAGCTTGAGGCTTAGGGATACAAAGTAGAAAGTATTTCAGTTTACCTTTAAGGTGGGATGACTTAAGCTTAGTTTTGTGTTTGGAGGTAGGGTTTTAGATAGAGTGCAGAATTTTGGGGTTAAGAAAGAATGAAGGAGCTGAGGGAAGACAGGTGGTTAGGGAGAGGTGGGAGAGAGGAAGATGGGTTGTAGGGGAAAAATTATAAGAGGAGAGGTTGTATAAGATAGTAAGGGCGGATGTAGTTAGTTGTGCTAGAAGGAGGGAGTGGTGATACATGGTGATTTTCAGTTGGCGAAGGTTGTGGCAGTATGTGAAAGGGAGCTTAATGAGTAATTAAACTGGCTAAATAGTAAGGTAGTAGTAGATTGAGATTAGAGACTTCACAAGTTAGGATGTGTCTTAGTGAGTAGAGATACAGGTGGTAGTGGGGGTGGTGCAGGGTGGAGACCAGGGAGGAGAAAGACTGGAAGAGGAGGATAGAGGGGTGGGGCTATAGGGGTTTGTGGTATGGAAGAGTAGAGAATAAAGGAAATGAGATCAGAGGTGGAGAAACAAAACTCTGGAAACGTCAGAGTTTACTTAGTGTACAGAAGCAAACAGGTAGTAAAAATAGCATACAGAAGGGAACAAGTAGTAAACAGCCAACATCCACAGCAAAGCAACGTTTCAACCTACAAATAAACCAGGCATCTGCACTTAGAAATTCACAATGCAAACTAGGTACACTATACAAGAGTGCCCATTGAATGTTAGTTGATCGTGAATGCGAGCCTCAGAACAGTGAAAATGTCAGTGCAAATGGGGGAAATATTTACTTATTTGGAGGTTAGGTATTTCCACAGTGGAAAACAACTACAGATTTAGTATACATATATAAATAGCAGCAGTAACGGAAACACAGCCTCACATGTTATGGGAAGTGCAGGGGGTAAAATGCTTAAAAGAGTAACAGTAAGTTTTAACATTACTTGTTATGGCAGATGAACTGCAGTTAATTAAGGTCTCACGTGTCTGATAGGATATGATATAAATGAGTTTGTGCGTATGTAGACATACAAATATATATCTATAGCTATATATATATATATATATATATATATATATATATATATATATATATATATATATATATAATGTATATATGATACAGCTATATGGTTATATACTAAATTGTTGATGGTTGAATGTACTAAGTTTCAAATACAAAATAACTGAACATCGTAATTGAATCTCACCCTATTCAAAACACAACTGATTGAAAATTAAGATCAAACAATTTAATTTCCGAATTGGTAAAAAAAAAAAAAAGCTGCCACTATCTCCAGGCATGGTTTGTCTAATTAGTGGATTGAAAATGGATCTGGGCCAGCATGTGAGCTAGCATGTATTATTATGCTGGATAAGGGGCTTGTTAGCTATAATCCTTACC
This sequence comes from Protopterus annectens, assembly GCF_019279795.1. NCBI lineage: Eukaryota > Metazoa > Chordata > Ceratodontiformes > Protopteridae > Protopterus > Protopterus annectens. The sequence goes on along the minus strand of NC_056742.1, from coordinate 5,757,298 downwards.
CTCCCCCTAACTGTAACCTCTTAAAACATTCTGTTACACTTTCATTGCAGAAGACACTCAGACACAGAGCACATACATCAGTGCACATGCAGAGCACAAAATCTAACTTTATCTAATCCTAAACCCACAGTCAGTCCCTCCCATAGTGCCAAAATATTCAGTATATGCAAACGTTTCCCCATTAACTTCCCAAACCCATACTTTCATTATCCAATTTTCATCTGCATTTGCTTAGACAACTCCTACACTCTGCAACATGCTTTTGACCACATCTACAAGTCCATTTAGCACTCAACAATGTGAATATTTGACAAATTGATAGATGACCACATGTATCTATATCTACATATGTTTCTCTCTCTCTCTCTCTCTCTCTCTCTATCTATCTATCTATCTATCTATCTATCTATCTAACTATCTATCTATCTATCTATCTATCTATCTATCTATCTATCTATCTATCTATCTATGTGTTTGTGTATGTATGTACTATATTAATTCATCTCAATCCCATTGCAGTGAACACAGGATCATTGGCCCTAATTCAGCGAAAATAGTTTCAGTGATTCACTGAATTTACCCAGGGCAAGTAAATATTTGCCCTATGGCAGAACTTTGCCCTTCTCTATACTATAGTACAATCTTGGAGTTGGTATATATAGTTAGGGGGGTATGCGGGACACAGCCTCCCACATTGGGGGGTGTGGAGTATGGTTGTGAAGCCCCCCAGTTGGGTGGGTTCGATTCCCATAGCTGTCGGTCCGTTGTGCTGTAGGGCAATACTTGCCCTCATTAAATTCAGCGAATCGCTGAAATGATTTTCTATGAATTTGAGTCAATAATCCACTGTTCGCTGCAATGGGATTGAGACGAACTAATATAGACCCTATCTGAGATTCACACTGAAGACATATTATAGATGAAACCTATTTCTGCATTGACTTCTGTGATTTCTATTGGTTCTGATAAAGTGAGAAATTCATTAATTCACTTTTTTCACCCCCCAAACATTATCCTTACTTATGTTTACTAATGCTAACCCTTGACCTAACCTGAACTCCACCCCAACCTTAATGCAAAAGTTAACACTCTTCTTAACACTAATAATAACTTTACCACATTCCTATACTTACTACGCAAATCTTAATACATTTAATCTTACTACATTTCTACCTAAATCTAACTTTAATTGTAACATATTAATGCTGACTCTAACCCTTGTCAAAACACATAAGAAACACCGGGATTCAGCATTTCTGTTGCCACATCAACATTCCAGCATACACACTACATTGACTCGCAATGTTAAGGACTCAGTATTCTGAAGTACAATATTTGAATCTAATGATAGGAGTCCTGTATCTGTCTATATGTATATGCAGCACTCTAAGATCCAGGAGAGGTCATTATTTACAAAGGATATGAATTATGGCAGATTTTGAGCCCTATATGTGCAAAGTACTTTGTGGGAGAAAGGTTCACAATTTAAATTGCATATACAATGTAGTACCCTCAACACTCTTTCTACATATAGTATTATGAGACTATTTGATGAAAAGTGTGTGCATGTGTGCATAAATGTACATGTGTGTGACTGATGCATGGGTGTGTACATTCTACCTGCTGTTAACAAATAACGTCTGCCATTATGATCTCTGGATTAATACTGCTGCATGCCAATTAATATACAATGGAAGTCCAGTCTTAAGGGCATTTAGTAAATGTACACAATTGCCTCATGTAAGAGCCAACGTCTGCCACACATTTGTTAGTCTTGCACTGCACAGCTGCAGGTTAGAATTATAATTCCTGGCAACAAAGTATTTTTTTATGACTCTCCCCTAAATGTATGTTCCCCTGCACACATGCTCATTAGATCTGCCCTTACAGGCTTAGAATAAACAAGCTCATTTCCCCAGGTCCTGAGGCTATTTGTACTATGAAAAACTCTACTTGAATGGGATTAAGTTGGCTTTAAAGTCATTACCATCCCTCTTCCAGCAGGATAGGCAAGCTGGCATGTGCTTCTCTCTGCTAGCCTCCTATGGTTAGTTGTTGCAGTATCTGCAATATTTGCTCTTGGGTTCCTAAATTTTAGTTAGGATTAATTGCTTTGCACTACAGAGTCAGATGGGCTATACGATTTTTCAGACTGTTGTTCAGTAAAACAAGTAGAAGCATATCGTTTGCTGCCATTTTTGTAGTACAGTTCTATAAACTTGGATTGGCTGTCTAGAATAATATTTTATTGTTTATCATGTTGTTTTGTATCTTCTGCTTTCTCCTGTGAACTTAAGACATTTCTACATGGAAAAGCAAAACTTGTTTTTTTCTGATGTTTTGACCAAGTATGACTGAGAGCTCTGGCTTCATGGACTGCTTGTAGACTCTAGTTTTGGTTGCAGTTGTATCATTTTTTGCAATGAAAACAAACTTAATGTGTCAGTTGCTTACTATTTTATTAATGTACATGCATTTATTGTTTATGTGTCCATATTTGATGTCTGATTTATCACACATGCTGTACTGTGGCTGATTGTGTTTAGATTTTCATTAGAATACTTACCTGCATGCCTTGCTGTTTACTTATATTTTCTCTGGGTCATGCCTTACAACAGTTACTGCACTTACCTAGTCAGCAAGTAGATAGAATAAATAATCCATCCTCAGTAACACTATGTAGTAGGTAATCTGCTATTTTCTTCCAACCAATATTGATCAAAGTAGGTTAATTTCCACAGGTATTGTCACTGTCTTCATTGTGCAGCAGTGCTTACCCTCAAAGAACATACATGTTCAGTAATTATTGTGGTTTAACAGATTATTTTAATGTCTAGGAAGGGAGTTGGTTAATGGTCTGGTATTCATTTAAATCAAATAAAGCAGCTTAGAGCTATAAACAATAAACATCTGGCTGCAGTAGGAACAAGGAGCTTAAAATGCGTTTAACTTTCCCTTGGATGATCCATGCTTTAGTAACAAAATGCTGTTTCCATTAGACTAAAATGGAATGAATGCTCATTGTAGCATGCTATGTTTTTGACTGTTGTTCATTCTCAGTCCTTCAAATCTGTAACTTTTCAATGATGTCACCATTTGGAAATCAACACCCAATTATTTTAACTTCTCCCAGGCCTTTCTGAAACATTCTGGTCCCAGACATTCAAGGGGCTGTTTATTATTTTACTGAAATGCATTTTAATATAAATAAATATACTTAGGCCATTTTCATTCTCCCTCTGACAGTTAGTCTTTTTGGTAAGGACCCACATGCAATGGATCTAATGGCATCAGAAATTATTCACAGGCAAAAAAACGTGATTTCATAATATAGATAAATAAACGTTTAGACAATGACTGCAGGTGTTTGTATCATTAGCACAGGTCCACTTCTGAATCTCAAAATACTGAATTATAGGATTTTAGGATCTCAGGAACAGAATAGCGAAAGTGTAGTTCTTCAAAACTACATATTGTTGAATCTTACGTTGACGAATCTGCTGTAGGTGTGGTGCGTTCTCTTCTTTGTTGTATGCTGTCACTGTAGGGTTTATTGGTTTCTGTGTAGTAAAGATGATGGCCAATGTTTGGTTATGTTCGAGATTCAGGTAGGTTTGCAATTTGTAAGGGTTTTGGCAAGAAATATGGTTTGTTTTAGTTTTTTGGGAGTTTCAGGAGTAGTTTAGGGTACGTAGGTGAGAGTGTGCAAGTGCCGAAAGTGGTGATTTTTGTACATGTATAGTGTGTGTGCTTTTAGTGGGATAAGTGTGACACTGTGCAGTGGGGGTGTAGGGCACGTAACAGTAAGTTTGCTGTTTTTTCATGTTAATGTGACCTTGGAGTTGGTATATATAAGTAGCGGGTGTGTGAGGGGCACAGCCCCCCACATGGGTGCAGGGTGGCTTCCCCCCCTGTTTAAAAGAATAGTAGTGTTTTGTGTTTTTGTGTTTTTATGTTGGGGAGGGTTGGGTCTTTATTTATGCTTTTTATTTTCAATATTTTGAAGGTCAGTGTTTTTAGTTTTTCGTTTTTGTGGACATTCGCTATTCTGGTCTCAAGATACTGAAATTCGATATTTCAGTATTTCAAGATTCAGAAGTGGACCACATTAGCACATCTGATAACCAAAACTAATGTGAGCAAATATGAGAAGTGCTTAAGGAAAAAGTTGCAAGCTGAAATATAGTGTTTCTCCTTGGAGCTATTGATGGCAGCTATAGGTAAATAAAATAATATGAAGTTATATTTTTGACAGCAATGAGCAAATATAAAAAAAATACATAAAGATAAGCTGCAATCCGGAGTTTCGGTGTTCTTAGTGTTACTGTTGCAGTTGTAGATAAAATAATATCAAGTCACATTTCTTTCTGAAGTTTCATATGATTATAGATTTAACAGCTTTCATTACAGTTCTACTTTAAACATCCATATTCCTTCTCCAAGAAATGCAAACATTCTTCTAATATTATTTCTGTTCACATGTATTTCTAATATTTCTGTCATAAGACTTAAAACTTAATTGTAATGGGAAAAAAATATTTCCTTTTGTAGGTAGTCTCCAAGACAAATTTATTTTCCTGCTAAGTGTAAACATCAATCTTGGACCTTCAACTCTGACCATCTTTACTTATTTAACTCTTCACCTGGTTGCTGTGTTGCATTCACAAACTCAGTTTATTATTACTGAAGAAGCAAAAAATGAAAATTAATAGGGGCACAAACTAGTAGATACAGATTTCATTTTTCACACATGTAAGTAGTTGAACAGATTGGTTTATAATCTGTGAGAAATGGATGCAAACAACTTAGTATTCAACATGAGAAGTATACAACAAAAACTGGAACATTCTTGTTTTGAAAGAGTTCTGAACCAGGAAAACTCAGCCCCATACAGAAATGTAAAATGTTACTTTTAATAATTCTGTAACAAAATTAGCTGTGGAAACTGCATGCTATGCCATCCAGCTGAACCTGCAAATTCTAGTTCTTCATTCTTACAATGCATTAGGGGTCTTGCAGTGCATGCCACACTATTTGTGATGGGAGAGTGTGGATATCTTAAAGAAAATGACAATCTGATGTTGTCTATTTTCATCCAATTCAATGTCTGGGTTGTTGGATTCGATCAGATTTTACCTTGGCATCATTTTCTAGAGCTGTGGATCTGAGGCTCTGACTCGTCCCCTACATATCATTTCCTCCTCTCGATTAAGTTACCTCAAATCTCATTTGCCACCTGAATCTTCCAGACGTGTGTCAGGGAACTCTGCTTTTCATGATAAGTGATAGTGATGTTCATTATACTAACCACTGCTACAGTAGCCTTAGCTATATGGGTTATATCCTGCCAAAGATATAATGACCAGCCAGCTTCTAAAACTTCAGGGCACCTTCCTTGAGCCCAAACTGCTGTCAGGCAGCTCTAGCTGAGCTGACTAAAAGATAAGTCTGTGTGCAGAGCCCATCAGAACATTCCTATCAACAGAAAGAGGGAGGCTGAGCCCTGAAAGGAATATGATACGAACAACAAAATATAAATGCCAGCACCCTGGCATGAAAAAAAAAAAAAACACCAAAAAAAAAAAAAACAAGGGGAATGAAGGAAGAGAGCAGCTACTGCAGCAGTGATCATTCAAACATCTACTGTTATGGTAAGTCCAATTTACAGAATAGTATTATGGTCATCATAGTTTGCACTGCTGTAAAAGCCTTAGTTATACAGGTAGATTACCGTAGCTAACTACATTTGAAGGTAGAAGAAGAGTCAAGGAACCCCTGGAGAATCAAAAGTAAAAAACAGTTCACCACTATACCAAAACTAGGCTGTCTTCCAATAGAGGCTGTCCACAATAGGTTCAAACAGTAAAATTCCAATCCACAGAGGTGGACAGCCTCTATCGGAAGCCAGCGTAGTTTTGGTATAACCCCTGGAGAATGATTCTAGCAAAGCTTGGTCTAGACCTAGAGAAGGAATCAAGCTTGCAGTGCTTTGTAAAGGTATGCACAGAGGTCCAAGTAGCAGCTTCTAGAATATTTCTAGAATCCACCCCTTTCCAAAAAAAGCCATAGATGAACCTAAGGCCTTGAGAGAGAGGGCTTGACCCTGTCTGGCATATATTTGTTATGGTGAGTATAACTGAAGATAACAGCTTTAGCCAACCATTTGGAAATAGTCTGTTTTGACACTTTGTCCTTTCTTCTTACCTTCACAAAAAATAAGCACTTGATCTGAAGATCTAAGAGATATAGTTCTGCCAATATAGTATTTGAGTTGTCTGTGGGCATCCAAGGTATGGAGTATTATTTCTCCCTCATTTTTACATATATTAAAGAAAACAGGGAGGTGGATAATTTGCCTAAAGTAAATTTGGATGTCACTTTAGGCAAAAAAGAAGGATTAGTTCTCAAAGAAACCTTGTCAGTCAGATTAGCTGGTTCAGCTGGAACACGTGTTAGCTTCTCTAACACAAAATTAAAATCCGAAGGAGGAGCTGCTAGTTTTGTTGGTGGCCTCTTATGCAAAACCCCTTTCAAGAACATTTTGACATGTGACTGCCTTGAAAGAGGATAATCCATGGGCAGACATGCTAAAATGGCTGATAAATGAACCTTGATAGAAGATATGCTATAGGATACAAACTCAGACAGGCAGGGTATAAACTGTAGCAACTGTTTGCTACATTTATAGCAAGCAGTTTACTACAGTTTAAACATAAGATTTTTTTAAATTAAAATATGAGTGCTGAATTGCTCCATGCAGGCAGGTAAAAACTATAGCAACTGTTTGTTACAGTTTAAAAGAAGAAATGCTTTTTTTAACTAAAATATGTTAAAGAATGGTTGGGGGCAGGGCACAGAAATGGGACCTGAATGGCTGAGGCAGGAGGGAGGAGGGAGGGAGTGTCATGTATCTGGCCACCTGACTGGTGTGCCAGTAGAAGGAAATCTGTTTTTTTTTTTTGGTGGGGTATGTAGATCTAACTGTAGCAAGCAAATCAATTACAGCTAATTACAGTGAAGTGTTTTTTTATTTACTTATTTATTTTTTCACTCTTAACTTGAAGAGCTAAGGGGGGTGGAGCACTGGTTCATAGTACTGGCTCCAGTTGCTAATTGAACCAGTTACAATTCTGCTATGAAATATCAAATAAATGTATGAATCATGCCAGATACATTTTTAATACTAAACCAAATTCAGGCCTCTTCTTATTATAAAGTATCATTAAATATTATTAATAAACTTCAATATTAAAAATTATTTAGCACTTCTAGCTGTATTTGAGAGGTCACGGACCTTACAATTTATAAATTTTAATCTTGCTTTGTGGAGGGGATGCAGGCACAAGATAGTAATATAATGCTTAAAATAATGTTGTATCATAATCATAAGCTGAATATATTAATGGTAGTATTTGCATTAGATGCTAGTAAAGCCTTTAACCTAGTACATATTCCTATTTTGTATGTAGAATATTCTAAGTTTGCATTTCCTGAAAATTATATTGTAATCATAAATTTGAATGGGTGCTGGTTGTGTCATTGGCACCAACTAGAAAACCTTTGCCATTTACTAATATATAATTTTATAGTAAAAGATTGTCTTGCCTCCATTAGTACCTGCTGCACATCTTCAGTAAACAGGTGCCTAAAAGGAATTAAGACCTTGTCATCAAGGTAGTCAACTGAATAATGATTGATGATGGAGTGTATCAGACACCCCTGTTCTTGTGTGAGTAGATCTGGTATGTGAGAAAGCTTGTGGTATTTGTCCCTGGCCATTTCCAAAAGAAAGGAGAACCACGGTTGCCTAGGCTAGAAGGAAGTCACCACAATGATCTTTGAGGTTTCCTTCTGAAGCTTAAGAAATACCCTGTATATTAATGGAATGGGTGGAAATGCATATATGAACATTCCTGTCCAAAGAAAACATAAGGCATCTATCTTCCAGGCCTTCTAGCAGATCGTCTGAGAACAGAATCTTGCCAGTTGATTGTTCAAACAGGAGGTGAAAAGGTCTACTTGAGGAACTCCCCGCAGATGGATCAAAGGTTGGAAGACCACTTGATTTAGTTTAGATCCATGAGGAACTGCCCTGGTCCCACTCAGCTTGACTGCCACACAATTTTGCTCTGACAGAATGTAAATTGCCTGTAAAGTGAGATAGTGCTGTGAAGCTATATCCCAAGCTAACATGGCTAGTCTGCGAAGGGGCTACAACCTGATTCCACCTTACTTGTTGATATACTGCAAGACAGTGATATTGTCTGAAACCACTTTGAAGAGGTCTCAGGGGCCAAAGTCGGTTCAGTGAGTTCACTGTCTTGACCAGGTCAAGAATTTCCATGATATTTATGTGTTTGTATCTGTCCTTGGTGCCCCACACTCCTGCACTTTTATCTCTCCTGAAACTGTTCCCCAAGGAAAGTATGAACAGTGTTTGTGGTGACTGATTGCTTTGGAGCAGGGAGGGAGAAGGAGAGACCTGGATTTAAGAATATCTGTTGTCTCCACCAAAAAATTGTTCTTCTGACAAACCCCAGACCTTGGATTTGAAAAACAATTAAGGGTGTTGATGTTGGAAACAAAGAGATTACAGATATCACTGTATCTTTCTCATGTGGAGTCATAGGGTATCATGAAAATCATAGATTCCATGAGACACAAAATCCTGAGGTATTCCCTCACAGTGATTGAAGTCTGAGTGGAAAAGCTTAGACATGGGTCTAAATAAGGATTTTTATCTGTGGAAGAAAAGCTCTTTGAACTGAGGTGTCTAGTTGATATCCCAGGAACACAATCTTGTGGAATGGAGTCAATATAAACCTTTGACTGTTCCTTTGATCCAGGCAGCTTGTGTAAGAGATTTTTTACCCAAGAGATAGATTCCTGGCACTTTGAAAAAGACCCTGCAAAGATAAGCAAGTTATCTAAATATTAAAATTTTGGAAACTCTGTAGCCTGCAATGAGCTACAACTGGAGGTTGACACTTTGAGATCACTTTTGTTGCAGTGAATAGTCCAAATGTTAAGGTAGAGAAGGTAAGCAGCTCACCTCTGACCACAGCAGATCCAGATCTTCATATAGCTAGACAACAGCTACATAATTGGCTGAGAACTGTTACTTCCAATAATCTACTGGTACAATAACAGGCACTACTAGTTGGTCTTATAGATCTGTAAAGGATCACAGTAAAACACGCAAAAGGCTTGCAGCCTCCCACACACCAAATACAGTTTATAGGATGCTATATCAACACAGTTGTTCAAATCATCAAACTTCCAGATGCCATGATGCTATCTTTAAGACTAACAACTTCTCAGGTATTCCAAAATCCCTTTCCTTACATAAGATTGATTTTCTGTTTGTTTGGTTTGATAGTCTCTACCGTCAATTTAGTTCCACTTGTGAGATACCACAGGAGAGTGAACTCACTCCATGACAAAATTTGTTTCACACAAACTTGTACAGATCGTATCTAATGGTAGATAAACTCTCTGTTGGTCACAGAAGGGAGACCTTTTTGACCACAAATTCCCTGGTCCACAGTGATCATGGACACTTTGATTCTTGGGTTGGAGGGGGCATTTCAACGTGAAGATAGTTCAAGGTACTTGATCACCTCTAGAGACCAAACTTCACATCAATATCTTGGAGATGAGAGTGGTCCTACGAGTATTGCTAGCTTTCAGGGCTGCCCACCCAAGGGTGTGATATCCATTCAGATGGACAATATGCCATTGGTCTAGGGCATCAACAAACAAGCAGGGACATGATCATACCTATTTTGCTGAGAGTCCATGAGAGTATGGAAATGGATGACTTTGTTTGATATAGATAGGTAGTTTTTTCAAGAGTATGGGAAGTCTCTGGGACAGGAATCTATCCCTCCAGCATGTTCTGTTTATTGTGGTGACAAGGTTTAGGTCCCTAGAACGTGTAGCTCGGAGGGCTTGGGATTTCTTTAAGTGGAGCATGTTCAACAGCTCTGGGTTTGACATAGCTTTGTATGTTAGGCAGAGATCACCTCTGAGTAGGCGATATGCGACAGAGTAAAGCTGGAGTTTTTTGAGACGGTCTGTGTTGGTCATCTATTTGAGGTTGGTAATCCTCTTTGTGAGGTATTTCTGCGGCCTTTCCAGTTGTTGTAGATGTCTTGTGAGGTACATACCAAAAGGGGTGTTGTACTCTATAATGGGTCTAATGAGTGATGAGTAGAGGGGAACAATAACCTTTTTTTTCCTGGATGAGAAACCTTTTGTGATGAGGTGTGCCACGTAGAAGGATTTCCTGACTACTGTGGCGATGTGGTTATCAAAGGAGAGACTACTGTCCACCTGTGTCCCGAGGACTTCTATCACACTTTCGGTGTTAAAAAGACTATTGCCTATATAGTAGTTCATGAGTACAGAGTTTTTACCAAAAGGGATGACAATGCACTTTTTGGCACTGAGCTTGAGGCCATGGCTTTGACACCAGGCATCTGTCTCAGTGAGGCCCTTTTGTAGGATGTCCACATCATTAGGAGTTTTGATTATGGCTCCTAGTTTGCAGTCATCTGTGAACTTTGTTAGCCAAAGACCTTCTGTGTTAACCTGTACTTCAGAGAAGTAGATACCAAACAGGAGAGGACCCAGGACTGAACCCTGTGGTACTCCATTTGTCACTGGTCTGAAGTTGGATTTAGAGTCTGCTACTTTCACACTGTGGGTTCTGTCAGTGAGCCAGTTGGCAACCCATCTTGTGACATAGGGATTTATACCTAGTTTAGTAAGTTTATCTATAATTCCAGAGTGGGGGATTGTGTCAAAAGCCTTGGTGAGATCTAGATAGGCTATGTGAACCACCTTACCCTCATCTATGGCTTTGGTGACCACTTCAGAGAAGTCTATCAGGTTTAGGAGACATGATCTGTCTTTTACAAACCCAAACTGGGTAGGGTCCAGAGTTTGGAGATTGCCAATGTCATTGTTTATAAGTTCCGTGATGATACGATCCATAGCCTTGCAGACCAGGCTCATCAGGCTGATGGGGTGGTAGTTCCCAGGGTCCTTGGTGGCTCCCGCTTTGTGGAGTGAGATAACCATGGCTGTGCACCATTAAGTGGGCACAAAACCTGAGGTGAGGCTATGATTGAACATGGTACTTAGGTGGGGTGCCAGTTCGTTCTGTAGTTCATGTAGAATGCAGCCTGGGATGTTGCCAGGTCCCATGGATGCTGTCTTCTTGGCTTTGGATAGTGTGTTTTTTACCTGTGCAGCCATGATTACAGGAACTTTGCATTCTTCCGGTATAGAGATAGGCCCTTTAAGGGGTGAGAGAGGGGAAAAGTTAGCACTGAACCTATCTGCCAGTATGTTGGCAATATCAGTTTCTTCTGTATATTTAGTGCCATTGTGCTGTAACTCAGAGCAGATCTAAGTGTTGCCATTGAAATTCTTGACATAGCTATAGAATGCTTTGTCGTTGTCTTTAGAATCAGTGGCAATTTTGTTTTCCTAACTAACTTTGGAGGTTTTTATGAGGGATCTCAGCTTCTTACTGAGGCTGACCACGGAGTTCTTCCAATCATGGGATTTTACTCTTTTTTGCAACAGTTTCTTTCTTCTGTTGTAGAGTTTGTTTATGGCAGGGGACCACCAGGTTGGCTTCCTTTTTTTGGAGGATAGCATCTTGGTTCTGTTATGGATTGTACGATCCATGCACTCGTGTAAGTGCTTATAAAGTGCATTTGTATAGGATTCAGCAGTCATACCTCTATTGTCCATCAGCATGGGTGTCGTGAAGTTTGCCACTTCTGTCTTAAGAAGCATGAATTTGGCTTTGGAAAATTTTTTTACGGTGGGTTCCCTAATGGGGGGTGGGGGTGGGATGTGGATGTCTATGGTGATTAGCTTGTGGTCTGATCTGACCAACAAGGAGCGGACCTCTGGTGTGGAACACCGATTGCCCATGTTGGTAGTGACCAGGTCTAGGATATTGCTGCCCCTGTTGGGGGTGTGGATAAGATGATCCAAGGCGTTGGAATTTATGAATTCCAGGAAAACGTTGAGCACAAGAGTTGGTACATGAGTAGTTTTCTCAGTTAATGGTGGGGTAGTTGAAATCACCCATTATTAGGGTGTTAGGATGTACCCTAATATTTTCCAGTGTATCAAGAAATGAGGAGTGTGAATCCTGGGGCATGGTGGGGGATCTGTAGCAAGCTACAATTTGGATTGCGGTCTTACCCAGAGTTAGTTGCACTTGGATAATCTCATATGCATTACGCTGATCAGCTAGCCTGGAGGTGTGGATATCCTTAATGAATATGGACATGCCTCCGCCTTTAGTGTTTCAGTCCAGGTTAGGTGGCCAAAAGATGTGGTATAAATTATAGCCTGGTAATGCAGGGGTGCTCTCTGGAGCCTTGAACCAGGTCTCTGTCACTGAACAGATGTCGATGTTCTCCATTTTAAGGAGTGCCTCGAGTAAATGCATTTTGAGGTTTAGACTTCTAGCATTAAGTAGCATTACCCTCAGATTTTGCTTGCTTGTAGTTGTTACGGTGGTAAATTTGTCATTTGAACCTTGCCTAAAAAAGACACTATAGGGGTGGCAAGAGCCTTAGCCAGTATCTGGAATCCCAAGGGCGACAGGTGCAGGCCATCTCTGGCAAAGCATCGTGATTTGTCGCTCATGTCATCCCAGGCAGACAGATACTGGATCCCCTTAGAATGACACCAGAAGCTTAGCCAATTGTTGAAGTCAATCATTTTGTCCTTGTACTGTGGTATCATTCTGGGTGATGGCAGGATGCTACTCAGGGCTAGGGTCATACCTGCCTGGGCTACAAGATCGGACAGCTCCTCCATGTCTCTTTTCATGTAGTCCAGGGAGGTACGTCTCAGGTCATTCACACCAACATGGACAATGACAGAGTCATATTTGTACTAGTTGTGGAGTGACCTGAGTCCATGCATTATGTGGTGGATCCTGGCACCTGACAGGCACATGACAGTAACTTTCTCCTTGTTTAGTCTGGTGAGTGGAACATCAGTGTGCCTGACTATAGAGTCACCTATGACTAGAGTGTTGGGTACGTTGTTATGCCTTATGGGCTGTGGTTGAATGGCACACTGAGTTTATGGGCTATGTGTCATTTGGGTTGTGTTGGGGGGGGGGTGGAGGTTGCTTGCATTTCTGATTTGGAGGTCCCTGTTGCTTGGATAGATTTTTATTGAGAGCCTCCGTGAATGTAGGTGTGTGTTTTGTGTTTCTATGTGTGTGTTTTGGTGGTGTAGGTTTTGAGGGACTATGTGATGAGTGTGGTGTGGTGCAAGTGTTTACCTTCTCTTCTTGACTGTCTAGTCCAGTCTTGGGTGAAGACAGCTTTGCTTCCAGTTTGGCTATATAAGTGCATCTCTCACAGGTTGTAGTGTTGGGTGGTAGGAGGAGAGGGTTGTCTGTGTACATGAGGCAATTGCTGCATTGCCCCAAGATGCCTAGATTCATCAGGTAGACAGGAGAAAACACCGGGAGCTGACCCTTAGACATGCCTGGATAGGTGCTTATTTATTAAGTACTAAAAACTGTTTTCCTCTAGACATGTGAGGAAAGTTGAGCGCTGTAGTAATTTGTAGCTTATTTAGTGCTTACAATGAGTTCTGAACAAGTGCTGAGCTCAAAGAAACAGATGTGAATGCTGAAACTAGAAAACTGGCTAGTTCTAATAAACAAAATTAAACTAGAAGGCCTCCCTCCAACACAGAAAAGCTTGGAGGATCAGAAGCTTACAAACAGTCCTGGATACAGTAAATCTGTATCTGGACTAGACGACTTACAGGAAAGGCAGGAACCAAGCTTAGAAAAATTTTTTTTTTTTTTTGTAAAGTGGAAAGTGGAAAGGAGGAGCAGAAACTAAGAGGGTTAGCCTTCTCAAATATTCTCCCTGGATTAGGTAGAATGAGGTAATGACACTAGACTGGGAGGAGTGTCCCAGATCAAATTTACAGTAGGGGCAAGCAACTGCAAAGCCACCAAGTTATAAAAACAGGATACCAACAGGGAGGGAGAGTTGGAAACAACAAACAAACCAACCAGATGCTTAACACTTGCAGAAAATTTCTAGTTAATACCTCACACACAGTGAAACTAGCTAGAAATGTATATGCAGACAATAAAAGTGCTATAAATAACTCGTAAAAATAAACAAGAAAACAGGATACTTAATGTTATATATCACAGATCAGCTTCCTTTCTCCGAGTAGCTCAGTGTGAAATGGCAGAAACACTCACAAGTTAACTTAAGTAACAAAGTTGAAACCTGAAACAACTTTAAAAAAAGCTTGAAAGAACCAATGAGGTGCTTACTCCAAGCTGTAGTCCAGGCAACCCTAATCAGCCAATGACCATAAACAATTCACTCTCACTGAAATACTATACTGGCTTTGGCTAAACTACGATGGCCTGCAACATGTGCTCAGACACATAGCCTCTACTAACAAAACAACTAGACCCAAAACACAAGCCTGAATATGGACAATGCTACACTACCCACACTACTTAGGTAGAAAATAACTGCAGAAATGAGAATGCTTTTAACTGCAAACAAGTTATATGATACACTCCTTAGCAGGAAATAAGAACATACAAACCCAACCAGATGCTTAACAATTGTAGAAAATTTCTAGTTAATACCTCACACACAGTGAAACTAGCTAGAAATGTATATGCAGACAATAAAAGTGCTATAAATAACTCGTAAAAATAAGCAAGAAAACAGGATACTTAATGTTATATATCACAGATCAGCTTCCTTTCTCCGAGTAGCTCAGTGTGAAATGGCAGAAACACTCACAAGTTAACTTAAGTAACAAAGTTGAAACCTGAAACAACTTTAAAAAAAGCTTGAAAGAACCAATGAGGTGCTTACTCCAAGCTGTAGTCCAGGCAACCCTAATCAGCCAATGACCATAAACAATTCACTCTCACTGAAATACTATACTGGCTTTGGCTAAACTACGATGGCCTGCAACATGTGCTCAGACACATAGCCTCTACTAACAAAACAACTAGACCCAAAACACAAGCCTGAATATGGACAATGCTACACTACCCACACTACTTAGGTAGAAAAGAACTGCAGAAATGAGAATGCTTCTAACTGCAAACAAGTTATATGATACACTCCTTAGCAGGAAATAAGAACATACAAACCCAACCAGATGCTTAACAATTGTAGAAAATTTCTAGTTAATACCTCACACACAGTGAAACTAGCTAGAAATGTATATGCAGACAATAAAAGTGCTATAAATAACTCGTAAAAATAAGCAAGAAAACAGGATACTTAATGTTATATATTACAGATCAGCTTCCTTCCTCCGAGTAGCTCAGTGTGAAATGGCAAGGATGTCAAATGACTAACAGACAAGTTGAGCAGGTCAATCCTATGCCCTCATGAGTGGTCTCTCAACCAGACATTGGCAATAGAAATTTTCAGCCATGGGGTACGATCGTGCTTTCACCTTTTTGCCTCATATCTGAACAATTGCAGTACTTACTTTGCCCTAATACCTCCAAAGGGACAGTCACTGAGAGATGCTCCAGTCCATAGTTGGCTTCCAGGTCTCCTCTACTCCTTTTCCCCTATGCTACTCTTGACAAAATTCCTTCAGAATGCCAGAAGGTGCAAGACCAGGGTACTTCTCATTGCTTCTTTCTGTGCCCAGCAGGTTTAGTTCTCCTTTCTTTGGCCTCACATAATACAGCTGCCTTGGGTGTTGGATCCTAGGCTGGAAATTCTGAGTCACCCATCTGGGTTGCCTCTACTGGATCTAAAAGCCCTAAAGTTGACCACACGGTTGCTCTGATTTTGATGACAGCAGAGATGCCAGGCTTTACTCATTGGGAGTTCACATTATTTCTTCCTGACATAAAGAGCCAATCAAAAAGATTTATTAAAGCAAGAGGAGACGATTTTCTATCTGGGCTTCATCAATGGGACTGGATCCCTTCTATGCTTCTTTCCCATTGATCTTGAATTTTTTACTAGAACTTTTTCAGCAAGGATCTAGTTTTTCTACTATTAAAGTTCAAATGTCCGCCATTTCAAATTTTCACATAGACTATGACTCTTCAATTACCAGTCTTAAAATCTCCAAAGCTTTTCTGAAGGGAACTTTCCTGCTAATACCCCAAATTAGGGATCCAGTTCCCTCATGGGACATCACAGTCGAACTTTAAGCTCTTATTCAGAAACCTGTTGAACCAGTAGCTCTCTTGAAGGACCATTTTTCTGGTTACATTTACATACGCTAGATTGATTTCTGAATTAGAAGCATTGTCATGCAAACCACCTTATCTCATGTTCCATAAAGACAGACTAACAATGAGGACACATTCTTCTTTTCTTCCAAAGGTGAAATCTGAAGCAAATTTGAATCAATCTATTGATTAGCCAGTCTTTTTTCCCAAATTCTGAAACAAAGAGGAATATCTGCTGCACACACTAGATGTTCAAAGACAGCTCAGATTCTACTTACACTGTACCATGGATATAAGAAAGTCAGATCGACTGTTGTATCCTTTTCTAAAGTAAGATTGTGGCAATTATTGTAGCATATCTAAGTGCCATCAGCACTAGTCGTTCTTCACAGAAATAGCTCCAGTACTTAGTTGTTATGACCACCCCTCCTAGCATGATTAAAGGGCAGTTCCCTGTGCTTTCCCCTATTAACCTGGTGCACTTGGGCATTCTGAAGCAGTGTAGCAACTGCCTCATGTGCACAGATAACCTTCTCCTCTTACCTCCCAACTTTCAGACTTGTGAGAGAGCACTTATGTCACCAGATTGGAAGTTATGCACTCTCCAGTCAAGACCAGACTAGCTGCTCAAGAGGAGAAGGTCAACACCTGCACCACACCACATGAACACATACCCCTCCAAAACACCCACTATCACAGCTCTCACATAAAACACAAACCACACACCCACCTTCACAGAGGGTCTCAACAGAAATTTACCCAAACAGCAGAGACCTCCAAGACAGAAACAAACTTGACTACCACAACACAGCACAATCCACAGGACACATAGCTCACCTCCACAGTGTGCTACTCAACCTAAGCCCCTAAGGCTAAACACCTTGCCCAATACACTAATCATAGGTGATGCACTAGTAAGGCACACAGATGTCCCCCTCACTAAGTTGAATAAGGAGAAGGTAACAGTCAGCTGTCTATCAGGTGCCAGAATCCGACACATAACACACGCACTCAGGTCACTCCACAACAAGTACAAATGTGACTCTGTCATTGTCCATGTGGGTGTGAATGACCTGAGATGCACCTCCCTAGACTACATGAAAAGAGACATGGTGGATCTCTTGGATTATGTGGCCCAGGCAGGTATGACACTAGCACTGAGCAGGATCCTACTGTCACCCAGAATGATACTGCAGTACAAACAAAAAATTATTGACTTCAGCAATTGGCTAAGATTCTGGTGTCATTCTAAGGGGATCCAGTATCTGTCTGCTTGGGATGACATGATTGACAGACCTCTATGCTTTGCCAGAGATGGCTTGCATCTGTCACTCCTGGGTTTTCGGGTACTGGCTAAGTCTCTTGCCACCCCTATAGTGTCTTTTTAGGCAGTATTTCAAAGATCAAATTACTACTGTAACAACAATAAATAAATGCAATCTGAGGGTCATGCTGCTCAATGCTAGAAGTCTAAATCTCAAGATGCACTCACTCGAAGCACTCCTTAAAATGGAGAACATCGACATTTGTGCTGTAATGGAGACCTGGTTTAAAGTGGCAGAAAGCACCCCTGCACTACTAGGCTATAACTCATTCCACACCTTTCGGCCCCAAAACATGGACTGAAGCTCCAAAGGCAGTGGTGTCTCCATATTCATAAAGGACATGCACACCTCCAGACTAGTAGCCCAGCATAATGCATCTGAGATACTTCAGGTACAACTAACGTTGGGTAAGATGGGGATCCAGGTCATAGCCTACTATAGGTCCCCAACCTTGTCCCTAGACTCTCACTACACTTTCCTAAGCACCCTGGAATATATCTAGGTCCAACCCAACACTCTCATACTAAGAGACTTCAACTACCTCTCCATCAGCTGGGAAAACTACTCAAGCACCAATACACTGGCCCAACGCTTTCTGGAATTCATAAATTCAAATGCCCTTGACCAGCTCATTCTGACCCCCACTAGAGGAAGCAACATCCTTGACCTGGTTATTACTAACATGGGCAACCATTGCTCTACACCAATAGTCAATTCCCTCCCTTGTCCGATCTGACCATAAACTAATCACCATGGAAATCCACATCTCACCCACACCCCTTGCAAAGATAACCACCTTAAAAAGTTCTCCAAAGCTGACTTTGGACTCCTAAAAACAAAGGTGGTTAACTTCATGGCACCCATGCCAATGGAAAAAAAAAATACCTGCAAGAAATGTATCAAAATTCATGATTTCTAAATGACTGTCAGACTGCATTTTTTTGTATGTAATAACTGGGGTTTACCCCTACATACAAAACCAAAAGCCCATTCTACAAGAGTGATGGCTACCTAGAGAGTTCCCATTGATGACATTTGTGGAGCACATTTATATCTCATTACAAACTGGAGTTACAGTCCAGAGCACATTTATTTTTTGGTTCCACTACACCCATGAATGTCCTTCCTTGATACCACCCAGGTATCTTGTTGGCAACTGAAATAGACAACATCATCTATGAAAATTATATACTTACCATAACAATAGAACCTTGTTGTCTCATTTTTATCTGGTTCAACATCTCTCCCACCTTCCCCCTTTCAAATTGCCAGTTCCAGATTCTGGGACTTGGACAAACCTTGATTAAGTTCCAGTCTATTCAAAATTTCCTTTGATTCTTGCTAAGGTATTAGCAAGCCTATTTACCTTTGGCACCTACAGGTTTCTACAGTTTCAGGAATAGATCTATAGTATGGATTAAGTCAGCAAACATGATCAGAGTTAAGTTAGTTAAGTGGAGGGAATTATGGGTAGGGAATGAGGCAGAGTTTCAGATCCACAGCTTTAGAAGAAGGTGCTGAGGTCAGATCCAATTAGATGCAACAACCCAAATGAAGAACCATATAAAAATGAAACAACATGGCTCTATCATTATGGTAAATACATAACTTTTGCTTCTTTCCCTTTATTGTGCTTTGATACCTACAGGTTTGTGATGTGGTTTGTAAAAGACTCTAAAAAAAACTGCATGCTGCTTTTTAACTCTTTACCAGACTGATGATATAGATATACTATGTTAGCATCTAAAAACAAAACCTAATTAAGATAAATGCCTCCATGAAGTAAACATTTGACTAGGTCTTCAGGATACAGCAAGATACACAATTGTACCAGCGCATGTTCTCCTAATATGCTAGCAAAGGACCGAAGTTCCTTAAAATCATCTTGATGGTTAAAAACATTGTGTGCTGCAAAGCTAAACCAGAAAATAATACAAATTCAGGGATTAAAGGAATTAATCAGTAGTGCCTTGGTGTCACAGACTGTATACTGGAATATGCCAGGATTTCAGACCTCAAGCTTCTAAAAGGAATAGGTCAACTTATTTACCTGCCAAGATGAGAGATGGATGGTCAGAGAAGAAGAGGGTTGAGTATCTGGCAGCACTGCATGCTTGTGCTGCTTGTATATTTACATGCTTAATAATAGCAGCTCTTAAAATGAAGAAAATATATTACAAACAGAATTTTGCAACCAGAAACAAGAAATAAATACACTTACCAAATTTCATAGAGATGGCTGGAGTGGCATTAGTGAAGTACATAAACAGAAATCTGTTGCAAGAGCAGGTGTTACTGTCTTCTCCAGACATTTTTGTTCTTGTTCAGTAAAATGTCTGTAATCCCTGCTATGTACACTTTCTTGGGTACACATACTTGAACTATGCAATTTTTGTTTGTAAATCCAAGTGAAAGTTAGATCAGCTTTGAGATTAGAAAGTTTATTTATGATAACTACCAAGGCAAATGCAAAGGCTTTAAAAATATCAAGGTAGGTACCATTAACAGCCTGGCCCTCATCTAGAGCTTCTGTGACACTGTGAATAAATCAACCAAATTAAGTTCTCTTAACAAATCCAGACTTCCTGGGGTCAAAGGTTTGTACATCACCTTTATCACTACTTACTAGTTTAGCAGTGAGGAAGGACTTATCTTTATAAATAATGCTAGAGACACTTGTAGGTTCATAGGAGGTTACTAAGCTAGCAGCCCTACAGCCTTTACAAGCCTAGCCATGTTACCCTGAAGTATCCCCATTTGTTCTTTTTGGGTAGTTTGCATAATGAATTTATGAACAGAGTGGGTCTGTGATCAACACTGGTTACCTCCGTCCATGAGGAACATAGGTGTCACACCATGCAGTCTCCCATCCAGCTATCTATGCTGCATTTGAATAGAGTGAAACTGTAGATCTGTTTTACATGAATAAGAAATCTATTCCACAGAAGTGGCAGTCTCTAGGAGACATATCTGTCTCTCTAGCATGTTCTGTAAATGTTACAAGCAAGGTTAAGATCCCTAGAGTGAGTGACCCTTGTGCCATTTGACTTGCGGGTGTGCAGCATTTCCATTAGGGCAGGGTCAGAGATTGCACTATAGGCCAGGACAAGTTACCTCTTAACAGCCTATAAGATACAGAGCAAAGTGACAGGGCTTTCAGCCTGTCCATGTAGGTCATGGTTGGAGTCTCTGTATTTTCTTAGTGAGAAACTTCTGAGGTCTCTCCAGCTGCTGTAGGTGTGTGGTGAGGAACATGCAAAAGGGTGCATTACACTCTATTAGTGGTCTGATGAGGGTTGAGTACAGTGGAGTTACAACATACCTTGACTTGGATGATATTCCCTTGCTTATGAGGTGCACTACATAGAAGGCTTTCCTTACCACTGTGGAAACTTGGTGGTTGAAGTTCAGATTGCTATCAACCTGTGTTCCCAAGTCTCACACCACTGGGTTGGAACTTGGGGGGGGTGCTGTCAATATTGTAATTTGTAGGGAATCCCATTTTGTCAAAGGGAATAATAATGCATTTTTTTTTGCATTTAGTTTAGACCACTGATTTAGCACCAATCATTTGTCTGTGTCTGTAATATGCTGACATCAGCGGAGGGCTCAATGAATGGCCCCAGTTTGAAATCATCAGCGTACTTGGTGAGCCTGAGGCCTTCTACTTTGGCCTGGACTTCTGAGAAATAGCTGCCAAACAGTAAGCGGCCCAGCACAGACCACTGTGGTACTCCACTGGTGACAGGTCTACTGGCAGAGGTGGAGTCGCCAGTATTAACAGTCAGTGAGCCAGTTGGCTTCCCATCTAGTAATGTAAGGGTTAATCCTTAGCTGGGAGAATTTCTCAACAAAGCCAGAGTGACGAATTTTGTTGAAAGCCTTGGCAAGGTCAACATAGACTGTGTGCACTGTCTTACCTTCGTTGATGGCTTTGGTAACATTCTCAAAAGAAGTCTACCAGTTTTAATAAGTATGATCTACCCTTAAAGCCAGACTGGGTTGGATCAAGCATTTGGAGGTCTCTTATGCCCTTGTTGATAAGTTTCATGATAATTCTTTCCATGGACTTGCAGATGAGGCTTGTTAGACTTATGGGTCTGTTGTTCCCAGGGTCAGTTGATGGCCCCCCTTTTGTGCAAGGGAATTGCAGTTACTGTTCTACATTCTGCAGGAATATAGCCAGTTCTCAAGCTGTTATTAAACAGAACACCAAGTGGGTCCACTAGGTCTTGTTTTAGATTGTTTAGTAAACATCTTGAGATCTTTTCTGGTCCCACTAAGACCACGTGTTTTGGCCTTGGTGAGTGCAGAGATTACCTGTTCTCTACAGATATTATACAGAGAGCTGATGTTAGGTATACTTTGGGATATGGTAGGTAGGGATGGGGGTGAAGTTTGCAATGAATCTGTCAGCTAGCAAGTTGGAGATTTCTTCCAGTGTAGTATGAGTGATCCAATCTACAACCAGTTCAGCACATAACTGAGCATTCCCTTTTAGACTTTGAGCCTAGTTAAAGAATGCCTTATGATTATCCTTGGCAAGGGATGTGATTTTAGTTTCATAATTTGCTTTAGAAGACTTTAAAAGATTTCTGATTTTCTTGTTTAGGCTTAGCAGGGAACTCTTCCTCTGCACAGTTTTATCCCTCTTGCTTTTGGACAACAGTTCTTCCTCTTGTTATAATCTGTTTATACTTGAAGTCCACCACAGTAGCTTGTTTTTACGGGAAGACCTGGTTTTGATCCAGTCAGGTATAGCAGAGTTTATGCAGGCTTAAGTGTTTGTACAGGGCATTTGCATACACTTCTGCATAGTGATCACTGATGTCTGAGATTGCAGGTGATATGAAGCTTTTTATACCATCACTTAGTAGGCTGAAGTTAGCTTTGGTAAAGTTTTTTATAATTTTTGTTCCTGTAAGGGTGTCAGTTCCAGTAGTTATGTCAGACGAGACTGATGTGTGGTCTGACCTAACCAGGGAGGACATCACACATGGGGAAGCACAGTGACCCCCCCCCCCATATTGGTAAGTACTATTTTCAGAACATTAGAGCCCCTATTGTAACCTCTGGGCAACCGTGTTTTTTCTCATGTATGTCCCCCAGTCTAAAGAAGGATAGTAGAAATCTCCCATAACTAAGGTGTTGGGTTGTATGGTGAGGGATTCCAGTAAATCGAGGCAGGTGGTGTGCTTATCCTGATCCATGGTGGGAGATCTATAGCTAGCAATGATGTGGTATCATACTTTTACAATAGTTAGTTGGACATGGAGTTGTTCAAGACAGTCAAGCTGTTTGACTAGTCTTGAAGTGCATTTGGTTTTAATGAAGATGGATACACCTCCACCTTTGGTTCCTTCATGCTCATTTTGAGGGCTGATTGTGTGGAAGGCACTATAGCCTTACACAGCCAGGGTGCTCTCAGCAGCCTTCAACCATATCTCGGTAACTGCACAGATGTCAGTATCCTCCAAGGTGAGGAATGCTTCCAGGGAGTGCACTTTCATGTTTAAACTCCTACCATTAAACAGCACGACCCCGTGTGTCTCGATTAAATTTTGTTACAATTAGAAATTTTGCTATTTTGACATTGCCTAAAAAGGCACTATAGGGGAGGCAAGGCCATTCACCAATATCCAAAAGCCTATGGAGGACAGGTGCAGACCATCCCTAGCAAAGCAGTGAGGTCTGTCTACCATATCCTCCCAGGCTGACAGTTACTGGATCCCCCTGGACTGACACCACAAGCTAAGCCAATTGTTGAAGTCAGCCGTTTTTTTGTTTACACTGTGGCATCTTCCTGAGTGAGGGTAGGATACTGCTTAGGGCTATGGACATACCTGTCTGGGGCATAATCAGAGAGTTCCATCATGTCTCTCTTCTCTTCATATATTCCCAACCTGGCTCACTGGGATCTATTGTCGGGTCACCACAGAGGAGTTGTACAACTGTGTTGGTTGTCTGAATTTCAGGCACATTGCTTGTGCTGAGTGTAAGATTAAATAGACTAAGGATATGTTGTACCTTGTGCTATTTGATACTTGCAAGCAGACAGTGTTTTATCATGATGTATGGAACTAGTGCTATTAGTTCTGGAAAGTACAGACATCATTTGACAAAGGGTGACAATGAGTGGTACAATCAGATTAGAAATGTGAGGAAGATGGGGTGTTTGGTAGGTGTAAAGATAGTGTAAAATCTAATTAGTTTTGGAGTTTTTGATTGTAGTGAAATGCACCACTGTAGATAAGTTCAGGGAAGTACAGGGTATTACTTCCAAGATTATTCATGTAAGTGAAGGAAGCCTTATGACTGTCCTTAGTGCAGGAAGCAATTCTTAGCTTATAACTGGCTTTGCCCTCTCTACTGCATGATGTCGTTCTTAATACTTGTAATTTGGTTTTATAGTGCAGGAGAGATTTTTTTTTTTACAGACAGCCATGAGCTTCTATGTTCTGTAGAGTTGAGTTATATGTATGATTCACCTACCTAGCTTATGTTTGTATTATTACTGCTCTTGTGCAAGTAAATGGTCTCTTCTTTACATCTATTCAGAATGTAGTTGTACTCTGAGGAGTAAGTAGAGGCAATGGTGGCATGGTGAATGGGGTTGCTTGACAAAATGTACACGTTCCACATAGCCAAAAAAGATGGAAGTTGTAACAAATTGCATTTAGAATAATCAGGAAATACTGTTTTTTATGCACGGGGAGGCATGCAATGTGGGTGATGTTTACAGGTAGGTGATGAGATTTTATCAGATAAGTAGAGCATGATGGGCAAGTGGTGGTGGAACAGGGGGCAGGACAGTTTACAAGGAGAAGGTCAAGAAGTTTAATGCCTCTGGTGAGGGCAGGAAGAATTTGCAATATATAGTTGCTATTCCTAAAGAAAATAAACCACATCTGAGATTTGAGGAGACAGCTGCCTCCAGCATGAAAATAGCAGACTGCCTTCAATTCCTTGTTTGACCAAAATGAAAATAATAGTGCTAGTCCAGTCCAACGTTCCAAATGAAACCACCAAAGGTGTCACGATAAAAAACAGTTTTATTATTCCACAGGAATGAACACTTTCATCTGTCTATATCCAAAGACTTCTTCAGATTCAAATACAAACTGCAAACACACACACCTTATATCCATGTAATTAATTACCTAACCCGCTTAATAAATGCTTCCCCTTATATTCATTAAAGCTATACACATCACAATGTATAAGAACAAACAATAAATTGCATATATACATGTAAACAACATTTAAATTTTAAGAATAATAGCTAAAAAGTCATAAAAAATTATACATTGTAAGACTTCACTTAACAAGAGGGGTATCATTAAAGGCCAATACATATGTTTGGCCCACATGATTTCTGAAGAAGATGATTTTAATTTTGAATGTGAAAAGTTAATAGGTATGTTTACTAGGTGAGGGTACCCTGCAAGAGTATAATTTTGGAAATATAAGAGAAGAGGGCCACAAGTGTCATTAAACCTATTTTGAGAGACATTGAGGCGCGGGGGGGGGGGTGAACCACATACTAGCGAGAATTTATGCAGCAACAATAATGAGTTCTCCTGTGCTTTTATTACTACCTACAGTACAGAATATTATGATATAATTGATATCTTAAGGAAGATTGGGGCATCTTCTCCTGTTATGAAGGAATATTGGAACAGTTAGGTGTAGCTCCCAAGGTGGATTGTAGGAGGAGTAGAGCTATTAAAGATTGCCTTGAATGGAATCCTACCAACTACACTCGAAGACATGGCACATTTAAATGTGGCTCATGCACACAATGTATATATTGGAGAGGGTGACACTTTTAATATTAATGAAAAAGCTTTGAAACCTAAGCTTTATTGCAATTGCAATATGAAGGGCATAGTATATGTGGCCTTATGCACTTGTTTTCCGGGATTCTATGTGGGTAAAACCCAAATGTGATTTGGGGAGCGTATATATGAGTACCAGCTGGATATTAAGCATTTAAAAGATAGTAATGCTCTGGCAAAACATGTGAGTCAACATGCTGGTCATAAGTTTGTGTTTGCTGGTTTAGAAATTGTGGAAAAGAATCCTAGGATAGGACCATGGAAGGATATACTTGAGGCACATAAATTAAAATGGCAAATTAGGCTGGCAGTCTTTAATCCACCTGAATTAAATGACTATGCAAGCATTACTTGCATTACTAAATTGAAGTCTTACACTGTATAATTTTTATGACTTTTTAGCTATTATTCTTAAAATTTAAATGTTGTTTACATGTATATATGCAAGTAGTTGACACACACACACACACA
Source organism: Protopterus annectens (assembly GCF_019279795.1). Lineage (NCBI taxonomy): Eukaryota > Metazoa > Chordata > Ceratodontiformes > Protopteridae > Protopterus > Protopterus annectens. Next base: position 5,731,418 of record NC_056742.1, on the reverse strand, counting down.
CACACACACACACACACACACACACACACACACACACACACACACACACACACACAAACACACACACTTTTTGAAATTATTTGATTTATATACGAGGACACACACCAGGGGAAGACTGACACAGGCTTATTAACTTCTCTCTTTTTCCCAGAATATAAGGTAGTTCCAGCTGCCACTAGCTAACACTTACTTATTAGCTACTATAACGTGCTTACAAAGGGTGTCCAATCATACTGTGTAATGTTACCATTAATCCAAATGGTAGTTTTGACCAAGTTCCAGGCTATTAGGAGTGGCCTGTACAGTGCCACCGAATACATATGCAAGTACTCTAAGAGCGTAAATATGACTCACAAATATCAGCCACAATGATAGTTTTAAATATATTTAATAATAATAATAAAAGAACAAAACAATACTAAATAACAGACACAGCTACTTCAGAGTTCAAATCACAGGAAATATTTTAAAACAACATTTCAAGACAGTCTCAAATAAATACAGAAAAAATCTAAACAAATCTTTACTATATTCCTATCTATATCTAAAAGAGATACTAAGCTCTAAATCATACTTACAGAGCAAGTTCAGATGATGATGATGATGATGATGATGAGAGGATGTTATTGCTAGGTCCAAGACAAAATACAAAATGCAGTCTCTCTCTCTCTATCTCTCTGAAAGAGTTCTTAAATTACTATCAAACATTACTGCTGGGTTAGCTTGGATGACATCACTTTTTTACCTGACTTCAGTTGCAAGACTAAACAGAAACTTAACAGAATTTAACACATCTGTGTGAGAAATACACATCTCTCAGAACTGTGCAGCTGCTAGGAAATCATAAAGCAATAAAACACTTTTTACATTTTAAACCTAGTAATTACTTCTCTCCAAGACAATAGAAAAAACTTGTAGCTCTTGACATCCTGTCTCTTTGCTGCATTGAAACTAACTTTTATAGCACAGTCATAAACCACTTAATTTCAACTTATTTTCCTGATGTTTTGTAAGTTAATCTTCTATGTTCTAGCAGGGTATGCTGTAGTTACATTCTTGAAGCTCAGTATATAACATACAGTTCTGTATAAATCATATCAATATTCACAAATGACACAGAATTATTTACAAAATTTCAGATAGTTGGGCTGGCAGTGTCACGCCAAGTCAAATATAAATTGCAGTAGACAAGCAAGTTGATGTAGGTAATCAGTATGCTCTGCAGGGGACACAGAAGGGGACATTCCACAGGGCTTGTCTGTGTGACAAAATTCTTAGCATTCTCATGTCATTTAACACTCCCGGTCCTTTAGCCATTCTGTAAGCCAGCAGTTATGCATCCATATTCTCTGTTTTGTAACTATTCTTGCAACCATCACAGATAACACCTCTGAAAATGCTGTTACACATCCCCATTCTCTGCACTTGCTAGCTGCCCCATTAACCCTTCTAGCTCCTCCTCCTCCTGTGTTCAGTCTGAAACGTAAGTTATACACACATTTATTATGACATGATGTACCTTCTTCCCTTTAAGACTGCTTCTATCACTTCCATGAATGACCCCGTTGTGAACTCTCATACCTCTGAACTATATGGTTATTGGGTTCTGATCTCTGTCTTAGCATCTCAACTAATGTACCAGGTAATTGAGCCTTTGATTGCTATTGCTGCATCTGTTCTTATACTAATCATCTCTGCCTCTACTATCCTCAAACTACTTGTGCTGGATATTATTCATATAATTTCTCCTACTCTGTACTTTCATTTACCAAGGTTATGTCTACTGGCTCCTCTGCCTGCCCAACATGTAAATGCCATTCTGGTCATTTCTACCTACCTTTTAAAGTCTGAAATTCTGCCTTCTTTATTGTTACCAGTACTTTCTGCCAAAAATAGATAATTGTACACCTATTTCCCTTATTAATACTGAATATAAAATTTATGTCTCCAGTCACCCTTATCCAGCTGATTCATGGGTTTGTAAAGCATATATCAAATAAAAATCATACTCATGTACTGCTCACACTGATGTAAGATGAACACCACAGCTCCCGCACAACATTGGCAGTATTCCTAGAGTTTGACAAAGTACCTGACACTTTGATGTGGGATTACTTTGGCTCACTCATGTTCAAAATGGTCATATCTGGTGAGTGTATCACAGCTGCACAAGCACTGTATCAGTGCCATTAGCATGGGTCCTGCTTTCATCTTACAAAAATGAATCTCAACAGGGGAAGATGTCTTCTTCCTATAGGCTGAATTCAAAGCTGAGATTCTAACCGTCATTCTCCAATCGAAGTGTCCTGGTAAAACTGAACTCCATAGCAACTAGAAATGCTGCTACTGCATAAATATAAGCCATGAAGCAATCAATATCCTTCACTGGCTTGGCAAAAATCCCCACAGAGGCCTACTAGAAGTACCCATCTAGGTTGTACCATTCCTAAAAATAAGTGAACTTTGCATCCTATGCTTACTTACTAGACAAATTTTGGCTGACGTAAAGCAATAGATGACATTATTTCCAAATGAGGCATGCTGTGTTTGCATCCATAGTAACTGGCATGATTAAGTCTAGCCTACTTCCACTTCAGTGCACCCTCGTGGGTAATAAACTGACCCTCTGTTCTTTAGCCTCAACCAAGTTATCATATGAATCTATATTCAAAGAGAAATACAGGCAAAAGCATTTGGGAATAGTAAATTTCACAATAAAGAGACAAGAACATAAAGGTGGGATGTAATTGAAAATAATAAATTTATAGAGGTAGAAACTAATCAAATAGAAATTGAACTGATAGAATATATGTGAATTAAAGGATTTAAGGTCATAAGGTGAAAATAATTTTAACAGTGTTCAGGCCAATTGGCTGACAAAGAAATCTAATTCCATAATATAAGTATCAAATTTGGGTCTATATCACTTCAGTGAAAAACCTTTTCATCGAACACCTCTTTGTCGAACGCAAATTGTCGAAAGCTCGATCCATCAAATGACTGTTTCAGCAAATTTTTTCCTAGGGGGAAAAATGCTTGGCCAGCCTAACAAATGTCACAAATTTCACAAAATTTAAAACCCACCAAGGTGGGTGCCTCCCCCCCCACCCCCAGTATGGAGGGCTGTGCACTCCACTCTCCCCTTCCTGAATATATCAATTCTATGATAGCACTACAGTGACAAAAGGGCAAATCCCCAATTATAGCCAAGTGTTCTTCCCCTAGGAAAAAATTCACTAAAACGGCCATTCAACAGATCGAGCTATCGACAATTAACATTTGACAAAGAGGTGTTCGACTAAAATGTTTTTCTCTGAAGCGAAGCAGACCCATCATATTTAATACATCCTGCCAAAACATAAATATTTTTTTCTTATAACTATCTAAAGTAGTTCACTAAGAATTTCATTAGGGTATGTTGTTCCATAAAACTGCTATGTAGTTTGCTATAAATATCTTAACCTAATTTTACACAAATAAGTCTTAAATTTCATATTATTTTGTTTTAGTGCTTTGTCATTTTTGTACATCTCCATATTAAATAAGATTTGAATTATATCACCATGAAAGGTTTTATATGCTAAAATAAATCTTCCACTTATATACCTACAATTTAATGATTAAAGATTTAGGTATTTACACCCATCCCTGTATAAAACATCATTTACCACAGTGATTCTTTTAGTGAATATACATTGAATACTCTCAAGAGTTTTCACCTGACTCTTACTGCAGATGCAAAACATGCTGTTATGCTCTATGGGGTCTACCTTATTTTGTCGAAGTGCCATAATATTGAATCCTGTTTTGTCGATGCTGAAAATATTGAAGCCCACTTCATCAAACCACCACAGCTACAAAGATCTTCCCAGGGTAAGTAACCTGTTGTGTGAGATGATGAACTTTGCCCTTTTCCTAACTGTAGTGTGATCTCAGAGTTGGTATATTTAATTAGGTGGGGTATGGAAGGCACAGCCCCCAAAATTTGAGTATGTGGGGGCATAGCCCCCACCTGGGTTGGTTAGGGATGGCAAAGTTTGGTGTTTCTTTATTTTGGGGTATGTGGTCAATTTCCCAGGGAAGATCTTCCTAGTTCCTGTCCTTTGCTGAAGTGGGCTTTGATATTTTCAGCGTCAACAAAATAGCATTCGATATTTTGGTACTTTGACAAAATAAGGTAAACCCATTCTATGATAAGTCTTACATACATCTTGTAAACAGTAGTCAAACAATCCCTATCAATGGTGGTTAAATTTTTCAGTAAATACATCAATTTCATACCCTTTATACTGATCTGATTTAAATAAATTCTAAATGAAAAAAACAGAAGTACTTTTAATATCCAAAGCTTTATACTGGTGATCCTCCATATGGTTTACTTCATCTAAGTAAACTGGATTTCTCTGTATTTTCTTACTAAAATATATGACATTACATTTGTTTAAACGTAATTTAAAACCTGTGGCAGAATCCAGGTTACCCAGTGATTTCACATAGGTGTTTAATTCTTCAAAATCTTTATTATTTTGTATAACAAGTCTCAACTTACAGTCGTCCGTGTGCTTATGGATCCCTATATTTCTATTTCTTGGAATGGTTGAAAAGACAGCATTAACTAGTGCAGGTTCCAACACTGGTTCCTGAGGAACTCCTGCTAATACAGGTAGTTAACCAGACAATGTATTTCAATATTTAATACATTTCTTCTTGTCTTGCAGCTATTCTGTTATCCATCTAATGATGTAACAGATTGTATTCAGTATGATTAGAATGTTATTAATGGACAAGAATAGTAAACATTCAAAGACTTTGGTTTTAAGTCTAAATATATTATATCAGGAGCAAGTTCTAAATCTAAGGCTACCACAATCTGATCATAAAAACTTGCTATGTTACTTTAGGTAGAATGCCCTTTTACAAAACCATGCTGTGCAGTATCAGTAATCACACCACTAGTGCTTGTTTTGTTCATTAAATAAATCACGCATCTTTCAAAATGTTTTCTATCTACAGACATCAAGCTGGTAGGCCTGTAGTTTTTAGCTTCTTCTTTCTCTCCTGTTTTATATATCAAAGTAATGTGTGAAAGTTTCCATAATTTAAGAACAGTAACATTTTCTAGAAGCTTGTTAAATATGCCTTACAGTATTGGGGTAATAATGGTTTTCATATTAACTAATAGAGACCCTGTGATCATATCTGGGCCCATAAATGTCTTATAAATTTTATTTAATGTAACTTTGTCCATGTTTATAGTTAAATTGGGACATTGGTTAAACACTGAAATAGGAATTTTAGACTTTTCAATTGCGTTAATACACATATTATCAAAAATGTGTTAAATGTGTTCACTATGATTTGTGTATCTGATGTTAATAATCCTTCAGTTCTTAAACAAGAAGATAGTTTAGTATTATTAAATTAATAAACATATTTATATAAAGGTTTTCTGCAAGTTGGATCAGTTAACAAATGAGTTTTGAAACTAATCTTAGCTTGTCTTATTTTATTCTTAAGTGTCTTATATAGGCTATTAAGAATTCTTTTATTCATACTGGTAGGATATGTATTATAAAGATTATACTTTCTTTTTTCATCTTAAGTAACTTTCGCAGTTCTCTGTTTCACCACATAGGATAGTTGAATCCTTCCCTAATTTCATGTCTAGTAGCTAATGTTCTATTGGACAAAATTTCTTCAAAATTTTAAATCCATAGTTTAAAGAGTCTAAGGCAAAATAAGATTATCAGTTTGCATGAGTTATGTGTTCTTTTTTTTTTTCTTTATAAGTAATGAAAGGTCAAGATCAAAAGTCAAAGAGTAGTGATCAGAGCATCCTAGCGGAGGCACAAATTTCAAATCATTTACACTGTCAGTTATTGTCATTAAAACTAAATCTAGTATGACCCTGTAGTCCCTTTTGCAAAAAATTGTGTCATATTGACAAATGTAGTCATGTTAGTAAATTTTCAAGCTAAATGATCATTCCATAAAATCCATGAGTAATTAAAATCTAGTATGAGTATAATGTTGTTATAATGTTAATATTTTAACATGTCTAAAAAAGCATTGTAGGTTAAAGTATCCATAGAGAGAGTTCAATAACAAAATACTACATGTGTTAATCAATTACTAATGATATCACTTATCTGCACTACAACTATTTCAATCTTTGTCATTTGCTTTATAATTACTGGGGGAATAGAATAACAAATACAAAGAGTAATCCCCTCCACCCCTTAAATTATCTCTCAGGCATTCATACTTTGTATAACCATTGATATTGTATTCTTTGGAATTCCAACATTCAACAATTGCTATTAATTTATAATTCCCTTCTGATATTATTCCAACAAGTTCATCATATTTATTTCCCAAGCGTTGTGCATTACAGTGGTAGCATACAACTCTATCAGATCTGGTATTATTACAGTGCTCCCTAGTGTTGTGATTAACTCTAAAACATGCTTTACATAGTCAGATAACTTCTCAGCAAGAAAAGAGGCACAGTATGAATTCAAATGTAACATATCATTAGAAAATAACCTGCAGTCCAGTACACAGTCTTCTCAGTACTTAACAAGATCAGTATTATACACACAAGCTAATTGCCTTAGCCGTTTGTTAAACAGATGTGCTTTCATAAATAAGACAATGATGGGATAATTTCACCAAGTTCATAATGAATCTCTTTGCTCACCAAATATTCAACAATGCCTAGTATAGACTTTCTGGTTTAATGGAGTGTACCACAAATCATTTACTCCAGCATGAATAATAAACATGCTATACTTTGATGATAACTTATGTATGATAGCACTTATGTCAGTAAGCCAGGTAAGGAAGAGACCCATGTTGCTTCTTTATCTAGTCTACTTTGTTTCCTTACAAAATAGAATCATCTAGGACTAAAGGTTCTTGGTGTGGGTCTCTCAAAATAGTATTTTCATGTATTGCTCTTGCATTAACTCATTTTTTTCTTCCAGATGGAATTTGAAACATCTAACAACAATTCTATGCCTGCTTATCTACTTCTTTTCCTGGTCATAATATTTTTATTAATACATTCTTCATTTCCATGTTCAGCAAAATTAATTAAATCATGCTTATCGATGGATATAAATTCTCTATCTTTTATTCTACCACCTTTATTTATTACTATAAATTCATGATATAGACCACAATCTGGCTGTTTAACTGAAATAGTGGGTACATTTTTAACATAAATCTCACCTAAGTTCCCACCTTTGCTTGTTTCAACACTTGATGCTACCATGTTCCTGATTATTTTCTCCTTACTAATTGTTATATTTTTTTCAATGCAAATTTCACCTGATATCCCACCATCATTAATTTCAATGCTTGGCACTTCCGGTTCACTGATAGTGTTTTCATCACAAAATGATAAGTTATCACCATCTATAGTATTTATCTTTTGCATGTCACTGAACTTTTATTGTGCAAGTCTTTATTGTAAGAGCCATGTTCTACACATTTCTTCTTATTAAATGTCTTATTTTTAACTGTTCTTTTTCCCTGTTCTTAACCTTTGTAGTGTCTGGATCATTGGGGGAATCCTTTTTTCCTGAGCCTTACCTTTAATTTATCCTATTAAGCTAAAAATGGTTCTTCTTGACCATCAGTATTAGTTACAATTGGAAATGATTTATTATCTAAGGCTGTATTTCTGATAATTTCTACATTCTCCAAACAGTCTGGTGTAAATTGACGTACAGAGGTAAATGCCATCATGTAAAGGCATTTATAATTTAAGTCATTTTTCAGATCCTTACAGTTAATAATGTTACAAAGTTCTGTTAATCTGACACAGTTGAAATAGTGCCCCTTGCATTTGTTCATAGGTATACACCATCATTTTCACATTCAAGTAAATACTGATTTTTAATCAGGACTTCAAATACATAAATATTTAAGGATTTTATTTAAGAACCCCAAAATATTCCAACCATATATTTAAAATAAACAAGAGGTGTAGAGATGTACTATATATTAAATCAAACTTCAAACACCAGTCGCTAAGTAAATGCATCTGCTACCTTCCTGATAGGTAAAATACCAGTCAGCCACCACAGATTACCAGGCAGAGACAATGTATATGTTCCCAACATCTTGAAATGTATGGGTGAGAGTGCAGATATTAATAGGAAGTAAGATAAGTACCCTGAAGTCCTTACTAGGACTGAAGTAAATGCAAACTCCACAGCACTGTTTTCCAAATGTAACTTAAGTGAACCACTCATTGAGCAGAGCTACTTAAATACAGCTGCTTCCTTCCTAATAGGTAAAACACCTATTAGTCACCACAGATCAGAAATAAATTAGCATTCACCACATCTAAAGAAAGATGGGGAAAGGACACAGATGAACAGAAAATGAAGTAAATACTCTGAAGTTTTGACAAGGACTTAAGTAAATGCAAACTCCACTGCACTGTTTTCCAAATACTCAATTGAGATAATAGTTGCCTCAGTGCAAACTTAAAGTTAAACAAAAAGCAGGAAACCAAATAGCACTGCTAACACCTATTAGCAGATACACACTTACCTCAGTGCAAGCAGCAGCTAAGAAGGAACGAACTCTACCACAAAGTAAATCAAGACAGAAAGCCAAATAACACAAGAAGAAGCCACTGCCAGATAAACAATTACCTCAGTGGAAGCAGAAGCTTAAAAATAAAGAACACTTTCACAAAGTAAAATAAAACACAGAAAACCAAATTACATTGCTAGTGCTTACCACCTGGTAAACACTTACCTCAGTGTGAGCAGAAGCAGTGAGTTAGAAAATTCTAGTACAAAATGGAAAAAAGTCAGAAAGCCAGGAAACACTACCAGCACGTAACACCAGATAAATAACTACCTCTGTGCGAGCAGAGGTAGAAAAATGAAGAACTCTACTACAAAGTAAAACAAAGAAATGAAAAACAAACAATTCTGCTAGCACTTACTACCAGATAAACAATTACCTCAGTGCTAGACAAAAAGTGAAAAATGAAAAATAAAAAGTGAAAAACACTATCATAAGCTTAAACAAAATGCAGAAAGCCAAAGAGCTGGATGTGCTCACAATCTAGCTGCTGCCGTGCAAACTCTGACAGAAGCAACATAATTGGCTGATGAGTCCTCAGATGAAAAAGCAGCAGTTGGAGGAGGATGCCCTCGAAGAATATACACTACACAGTGATGTTCTGGAAACGTCTGTTGATATTCCCATGAAACTCCTGTTAGAATTGCACAGCAAGGGAATGAGCTGGAAACAGTGAGTGCTCTGACAGAAGTAATATCACAACATGATAGGACAATGAGGCGCTACTTGCAGATGGATCAAGATGCAGCTAATGAAGATATCTACAGGGTGATGTTATGGAACCTTTGGTAGGAGACTCTAATCAAAGTGCAGGCACAATTGTGCCACAAGGGAAAGAACAGGAAACAGATAAAATAGAATACCCTCAATACAAAAACAAAATGACTCATGGAAGACCTGATTGATTTAATAGACATGGACAGACATAATAAGGTAGGTGAAAAATTTAAAAATAGAAAGTAAACAAGACCCAGAATATAAGAAGAGTTGTAAAACAAATCTGCATGGTAATTGGAACTATTAAGGAAAATCCATGTGATAAAACAAATAAATAGGATATAGGAGTAAGCAACTTAACTAATGACAGAAAATGTGCTGCCACAAAAATGTAGAGTAGCAATGGAAAAAAATGGTAACATGTAGAATGCCACCATGGAAGCTTTGAATAAACTAAAAAGCAGGTAATACAAGAAGCATCACTGTTAGAAAAGTATATGAAAGGGAAAAGATCATAAAAAATTCTAAGTAAGATAGATGTGGTAAAAACAACTTGAACGGGAGGGAGTGAAGAAATATTTCAGTATGGATGAAGGGTTGGCAATGAAACCTGAGCAAATAAGAACAAAACTTAATGAGGAATATGTCAGTAGTCTAAACACTAAAACAAACCAGGATTTATCATACACCATTTCCAATAATAAATGAAAAATATCAATACATGCAGAAAAACTAAGACATTTTGTAAGTAAACATAAGGGAAAAGTACAATACAAGCCGCAATTCATTGGTGGTCTCAAAAGGTTTAGATAACAAAGCAAAAGCAATTGAAACTCTGCCAAAAGGAAGAAATATGTATATTTTGGAGAAATATATATAAAGACCTCTTGAACATAACAAAAATGTGGAATAGATAACAGAGTTAAAAAAGAGAGAAAAAAAAAACGAAAAAGCTCTAATATAGATGTTATAAAATGAGAGAAAGTAATGGCCAGAGAAACTGAGACAAAAGTAAGAACAGTTTCTAAATGGAAAACCATTGATCCAGATGTAATACCTAGGTTATGGCTAAAAGACTAACAACTTTACATAAAGATTTAGCCCGGAGTAAAAATTATTTATATGAACATCATAGACACCAACCTAATTAACAAGAGAAGAAAATATGCTCCCCCTTAAAAGAGAACCTGCAAGCCATTTTAAGAACTACAAGACCAATGGCTCGCCATATAGAAAAAAAAAACTTCAGTCATGGCAACAGAATAAAAAAGGTAGCAAAAGCAAGTCATGTGGACCAAAAGATCATGTGTTGTTAAATAAAACAACAACAGAGAGCTTTAAAAGTTATTTAAACCAAAATATAATCAATGTATGTAGTTCTGATGAAGTTCTTAACTGAGTAGAAAAAAAGAGCTGAACTCTTGTGATCTATTTATTTGCAATAAATTTCCATTTGATACAAACTTGAACTTGTTCTTGGAAGGCACGATCACAGCATTTTTTTATTTTATTTTTAATGGAAGGGGAACAAACTAAGTATGGCATGAATAAATTACAGAAAAGCATTCAGCAGTATCCAACTTTCTTGGGTTATGGAACGCTTCCAAATATATAAGATACACTATATATTGATCAATTACATTGTAGTGACTATGAAATATTGGAAAACCACTTTGCAGCTGAGCCATGATAAATAGAAAATAATCACGAGGGAAAAAAATAAAGGGGGATATTCCAGAGTGATTTTCTTGTCATCAGTGCTGTTTTGTGTCACTCATAAAGAAGTAAGTTGTTGCTTCATAGTCTACACTAAGGTTACAGCTTAACTGCCAAAAACCAACACATCATCTACATTTTGTGATTTGTTTAAACTTGGATATTTCAGCAGATATGAATCTGAGAGCACAACTAGAAGTGGCTAAAACTTTCTTAGATGATATTAAAAATGGCATGCGATCTTGATAAATGTTCAGCAGCAACATTTACAACAGGAACTCTGCAGCACCAAGAAAATATCAACATTGGACAGAAGTGTGATGTAAAGAAACTAGAAATGGAGGGAGTGGATAAATATTTGAGACTGGATGAAGGGCTGACAGTGAAACCTGAACAAATAAGAACAAAGGTTAATGATGACTATGTAAGTAGACAAAAGCTAATATTGAAAATTGGCTTGATATCCAATAATAATGTCCAAGCTATAAATCAATTTGCTCTTAACATTCTCACCTACAGCTTTGTATGGTTGACTGTCTCCAAACAGCACTGAATCAGTTAGACAAGAAAACAAGAACGTGGATGGCGCAGTGGTGCAGGGGTAGCATTGTTGCCTCACAGCAAGAGGTTCTCTGGTTTGATTCTTGGCTGGGGTGCCTTCTGTGTGGAGCTTGTACATCCTCCCTGCATTTGTGTGGGTTTCCTCCGGGTGCTCTGGTTTCCTCCCACATTACAAAGACACGCATCTGGAGCCTTCTCCCTGGGCCTCTGCTGAAAATTGGCTTTGTTTCAAGGTGGACTTTCCCAGTTTACAAATGTTAAATAAAAAGAAGAATCTTTCATGTTTATCAAAATGATATATATATATAAAAAAAACAGAACATGCCAAGATTATAAATCGTTCACTCTGAGGAAGATATGAGAAGAAAATAAGTTTAAGATGACATCTTTACTTAGTTTAGTAGAAGTATATTAGACTGGAGTAGGAAAAGAAATTAAATCAGATGTAGCCGAGATTCAAACAGTAACTGTAAGTGCCAAAAACAAAAGAAAGAATGCAAATAAAAAGAGCAGAAGAAAATGAAAGAAAATTGGAAAGCCAAGAAATGTAATGGCAAGTACAGAGAACCCTTAGAAAAATCATATGTTGACAAAAAATCGGCACGGGAATGATTAAGGAGAGTTGTATTTAAGATAAAAGATAAAAGGCTAATAATGGTGATTCACTATAGTAGGCTACATACAAGTTGGTTTGCAATTCCACAGAAAATGTGGAAGAAATAGACAAATGCAGCTTCAGTAAAACAGATCTGGAAACAGTTTCACATTTTGTTGTTGGTTGTGATGCATTCATGGCTGAGGGCTTGAATACTAACTGCTGCACTGGGAATTCCATAAGTACTACTATGTGCAAGTAGCCTAGAAGCATCGGAAACATGCACTAAAAAGCATTATTAACAGTGATGAAAGTAGATCACATGGGATCACCCAATAGCAGCAGTTAAGAAAACAAATGCAAGAAAAACAGAAATAGTAGTCCAAGAAAAAATGACAAGAGTGCCAATAATTACTGAAATACCTACATGCAGCAATTATAGCTTTCTTATGCACTGACAGACACAACGTCATAAAATACTGGGATCTGCAAGCAGACATGAGAGCAATGTGGAATAACTTGACTCAGATAGTTCCAATAAAAGTAGAGGCAACAGGACTAATAAAATAATTTAGAAGCAAACATAAATGTGCTAGTAATATATATATAAACCTGTAAGAACTGCTCAAGAAGTAAACAATTCTAGCACTTGTGGCAAATATCAAAGACTGGAGCAGTACTAACTTCATGAACTGTAATTGTCCCCTGACATAAGAATGGGATCCATTCCTGTCATAGCATTAGAAACACAAAAGCGTCTGGAAAATTTAAAAGGGACAGAAAAAATATGATCTATTACTACATCCTAAAGTTAATAGCACTAAGATATCCATTTTAAATCAACTCTGTGACCTCTCAGCTTCAGAGATGGAAAGGGCTAAACAAAAGCAAATATAGGCAATTAAGTTCCTTTATTAATCTGCATTATTATTTGAGTATCTTGTAGAATATGTGTAAGACAGATATTGGTCCCTCATGAAAAGCATAGGAGAGGGTTTCTCCTCTAAGGCAAACTGTTGTAGCTGTTTTGAAAAAACCCCAGCACAATCCACACATTTTGTGCATGCAATAAGGTGCAGCCACCATAGCCCCATTTGGCTGGCACTATCAAGGAACATTTAAAAATTCCTCTCCATGCCACTCCATATGCTTGGTTTTCACTGTCTTCCATGAAACTCAATAGAGTTTACATGAGATGCATTCTATCTCAAGCAGTTCATAGTTCAGCTATCTGCAATATTAGTTTGTATATAGGTTTGTCTTCCCCAGGATTGTAAGTATATAAATGCAGACACGCAAATCACATAATAGAGTTAGACCATACAACAGATGTGAACACCATGACATGTTGCCTCAGAAAAACTAAACATAGCCTGATTAAGGCAGGATGTTTAGTTTGCTGTATAGTAGATGCAAAATTGTCTTGTTCTACTTTTTGTAATATGTACTATGAACTATAATATGGCTTAGCTATAATATATTTATATTTGCAGTAACCCTACCATTAAATCCTTGTTTTTTTTTGTTAGTATTCTTCAGGTAGTCATTTAGCTAATCTTAGTTATTATTTAATGATGTGTGATCAAAGGAATGTTTATTATTAACTGGAAAAAATGACCAGCGTGTGCTGTGTAAACTTCTCACCAAACAAATAAACCAGAATAAAGCAGTCCAAAAAAAGTAGAATGATCACACCAACATAAAACTAACAATCTTTTATTTTAAAACATAAGTGCTTTCACAGCTCTTGCTGCTTCTTCAGATGTCAGTATAAAAATGCAACCACACACACAGCAGTTTATACAGAAATCCAACTAGCAAATCAATCGATTAAGCAATTATGTATTAAAAGAATACAAACAATGAATGTAATAAAATTTAAAAAAAAAAATCAGAGATAAACTTAAAATCAATTAATGCACATAAGTATATGTAAAGCTCATCTAAAATGTGAGCGTGTTTGTAACAAAGGTTTAAGGGGAACTTTATAATTTAGTCCTGAACCATAATCAGCCCTTAACCTAGCTATCCACTTGCTCTCTAAGCTTTCAGTGGCATTTCTAACATCTTCCAGCCTCTTAGTAACTGCTACCTGTCCTATAACCTGAAACTTAAAACAATGTGTATGCAAAGTGAGCTTCACATGTTTAGAAAGAGCACTGCACTGAGGGCAATTATATTAATATGTCTTAAGTATTCTACTATACGTTCCTTCAACTGTCTATCAATCTTGCCTACATAAAACTTCATGCAGGCAGTACAGCACGCTAAATAAACCACACGAGAAGAAGAACAAGTTGCTGGAACATCAAGCACATACTGTTTACCCTGATCTGGATGTATAAACATACCAGTAGGGTCAATAAATCAGCAGCACTTGCAAGTATGACATGGTCTATTTCCTTTATAAGTGGAACTCATTTTATTTCTAGTAGTTCTACCACCAGTAAACTGTTTTGGATAAAAAAGCATCTGTTTTAAAGATCATTTCTTCTTAAAGATAAGTTTGGTTGTTCACCCACTATCTTTTTAGGATCATTATTTGTTCTTATAATGGGCCAATGTTTCCTTATAATATCCAAGACATACCCTGTAGTATAAGAATAAGTCATCGGTACCCTGCATTTCCCATCATTCAGTCTCTTGGGGTGAATTGAAGTTGGATTTGAAGAAAAGATGGGCCTGGCTGTACCTTCTCTAACATCAGAGACTTTGTTCAATACTTGTTGTACATTACACCTCTTGTAGCTCCTGTCCACAAATTTATTCTCCAGATCTTTCATTTCAGCCATAAAATTGCCATTACTGACATTCACCCTTGAAACTCCAAGTCCTTACCCTTGTACTATGTTATCAAATACATATTTAGGGTGCATGCTTGTTCGGTGTAAAAAGTTGTTCCTGTAACAAGGTTTCCTGTACAGTGAAATATCCATCTGTCCACTGCTTGAAACTTTAATAAGTACATCTAAGTAACTAATTTCCACCTTGGAATACTCAGCTGTAAATATCAGAAATGTAGTACTAGCATTGATCTTGTCTATAAACTTAACCAACTCATCTCGTGCATCCTTCCAAATTAAAAATAAATCATCCACAAAACATCTGTAAAATAAAATGTGTTCTACGTATGTATCAACCAAAATGTGCTTACATTCCCAGATGAGCATAATGAGATTGGCATAGCTGTTGGCACATGATGTGCCCATTGCTACGCCATCTCTTTGCAAAAAATAATTACCATCAAAAACAAGTATGTTGTTATACAAAACCAACTCAAGTAAATAACAAAGTAATTTAACCTTGCTATCACTAAATATATGTTGTTCCATCAAATATTGTAGCACCCATTCAATACCCAATGTATTTGGTATAACTGTGAAGAAGGAACTTACATCCAAAGTTACCAAATACCATTCCTCTGCATCAAATGTAGTGTATGTAAACTCATAAAGATCCATCAGAAATTGTCAAGAGTCACTCAGGATATGTGATTTGGTATTGACAAGTGGTCTAAAATGCTTTTCTAGAAAGATGGATATAGACTCTGTACTCCATTTTCTACCAGAGACTATGGGCCTAAGTGGTGGATTTACAGGATCCTTGTATAACTTGGCAGACCCTGTATAAGGGGAATCAATGGATGTTGCACAAAATAATAATCAAACAGACTTCTATCTATCAGCTCAAGTGACATCATACAGCTCAACTTGTCTTTAATATGAATTACCTTGTTATTAACATCAAACAGTGTAATTTTACTATAAAAAAGAATTGTCAGACAGCATTTTTTCAGCATACCTTGAATAATCTAGAATCATAATATGGCCCTCCTTATCAGTAGAGCATATAACAATGCTTTGATCACACAAATGTTCAAGTGCTTCTTTCTCCCTAACAGTCATATTAAAAAAGGGTTTCCCCCTATTTGCAGAATCATAGACTTTATAAATTTCATCTAAACATATTTTTTCAAATGCCTCAATAAGGGGATGTAAAACAGGTATGCAAGTATTTGGCTTCCTAAAAACATATTCACTAGAAGTAACTAGACTGTCTTTATACATATACTTTAACATTAAATTTCTAGTGAAAGTTTTCACATCTCAGTAATATCAGTAATCTGGGAGGGCACAAAAGAAAGACCCTTCTGTAACAATCATAATTCTTCGTACTCAGTACTTTACAAGACAAGTTATAAATCAAGTCTTTTGCCAGTACCTCTTTATGCTTGGTGTTTCTACAGAGTCCTGATTCAACTTGCATTTGTGCCTTGTCCAGCTCTGTGACCTTTGGTGTCTCTCTGCAGTTTTCTGATGTATAGGTATAGGAAAATTCAAGCTATTAGCTCTGTGTTGTTCACCAACAGCTTGAACATTTTTATTCTGGTGATTGTGCATTTCAGCAGCTATAACAAAAGTTTTTCTCCTTGCTCCCACGTCTAAACCATCCACAGACATGCTGGAAATGCCAATGATGTAATCAGTAGCATTGGTAGAAGCATGGTTAGTCAGTATATTACAGACAGAAGTGGATGCTGAATTAGCTGACATATGCTGAACAGAATCAGCATGGTTAACATTCACAGTTGACTGTTCCATATTTTTCTCAACAGCATTAACCCCTGCTGTTCTTGGCCAAGAAAACACATATCCTTTCAAAAAATAATTTCTGTCTCTAGTAAGTTTCTTGATTTTAGTGTGCAGAAGTTTCTGTTCATAAAGGCTAGCTGCATCCAAAACAGTGCTAGCCAATCTGTCAACCAGTTCAAAAGAAAACTGCTCATGTAAAGCAGATACACACTTTTCAATCTGCATAATTAAGTCTAGTTTTTCCTTGCAGGCACAGCCAAGGAGAAATTTAATATATTTGAAACTCAATTCCAAATTGAGTTTCTGCCACTCACCTAATAAAGTGGGATATGCAGTTTCTTGTGCTAGCATCTTCAAGACATGTAGAACCCTAGGAACGGCACTGAAGTTGACACATTTCCAGATGATAGCGGTGTCCTTGTGTTCTCTTCACTTTGTAAAGAACATTCTCTAGTTTAGAAATGCCTCTTCTCAGTTGTAGAATATCAGTGTTGGTCTCAGTATCATCATACTCCAAAGACATACCATCCAGGGAATTCATGTCAGGATGTAAAAAGCATTGCAGCTTGTCATTCAAAGAGACTTTATTGCATTTTTCAGTCTTTGAGGCAAGTACGTAATCCAGTTCAATATTCCCTTCAGCCATCTTCACAGCACTGAGTCTATACAGCAAATAACCAACAGAAAAAAATGACCAACCTGTGCTGTGTAAATGTCTCACCAAACAAATAAACCAGAGTAAAGCAGTCCAAAAAAGTAGATGACATGAGACCAGGCTGTCAGCATAAAATAAACAATTTTTTATTTTAAAACAACATAAGCATTTTCACTGCTTCTTGCTGCTTCTTCAGATGTCAGTATAAAAATGAAATCTCACACACAGCAGTTTATACAGAAATCCAACTAGCAAATCGATCAATTAA
This sequence comes from Protopterus annectens, assembly GCF_019279795.1. NCBI lineage: Eukaryota > Metazoa > Chordata > Ceratodontiformes > Protopteridae > Protopterus > Protopterus annectens. The sequence goes on along the minus strand of NC_056742.1, from coordinate 5,713,707 downwards.
GCAATTATGTATTAAAAGAATACAAAGAATGAATGTAATAAAAATAAAAAAAAATCAGAGATAAACTTAAAATCAACTAATGAGTGACTCTCGACAATTTATGATGGATTTTTATGAGTTTACACAGGCTACATTTGATGTAGAGGGATGGTATTTGGTAACTTTGGATGTAAGTTCCCTCTTCACATTTATACCAGATATGTTAGATATTGAATGGGTGGTACAATATGTGATGGAACAACATATATTTAGTGAAATTTTTATTACATTCATTGTTTGTATTCTTTAAATACATAATTGCTTAATTGATTGATTTGCTAGTTGGATTTCTATATAAATTGCTGTGTGTGTGGTTGCATTTTTATACTGACATCTGAAGAAGCAGCAAGAGCTTTGAAAGCGCTTATGTTGTTTTAAAAAAAAATTGTTTTATGCTGAGAGCCTGGTGTCATCTCATCATTCAACTTTTTTTGGACTAATTTTTATTACTAATGTTACTTTCATCTGATTTGCCATTAAAAAATCTCACTGAGGTACATTCCTTGTTAACCACTATTTTTAGTTACCTGTTAGTATCACTCCATCTTTCTTTGTAAGCACACAATCTGGCATTCCTTCAGCATCCTCCTTTCTAAGTGTGGTATTACCTCCTCTTTTCTTCTTCATTGGATTCATACTATTCTTTCTGAACCCTATTCTAATCACTGCACTTAAATTATATGTTTATAATCTAACATATTATGCTAGTATTTCTCAGCTGAATACCTGGTGGATTTATTCCATTCTTGTTACCTAGCTTTTGTTCTGCTTCTTGACTTGATCGTTCAGTATATTGTTATGCTATATCCCAGCATAATGTGGTTTGTAAGGTGAGTTTATGCTATTGCACCCCTCACCTTCTAAAGACTGCATTTTTTGCCCTACCTGCTATGCCACCCCTGCTTACCTTTTTGTATACTTTGCAACATGAAATCTGCATACCACACTCTCTATTTGCTCTCACCCATGTTTCAAGTCCCGTCATAATGTAACAGTTTTATCCACCATTATTGACTACAGCCTACCCATCTTATTTGTAATGCTTTTGGCCAGTGTACTTTATTCTCCCTTTCTTTTTTTTTCTTACTCAGCTATCCTTGGACCTATTTTCCTTTTACAGTCTATCCCACCACTCCACTGTTCCACTTCTTTTGGTAACAGAACTGACATGGCTGACTTTGTTCATTGCCCTCCAAAATGGTTGACTTTGTTCATTGTCTTCAAAAATGGTTTGAGAGTTTCATGGATCTCATAATATATACTCTAGGCCCTTATCCATCTTGCCTTCTGAGACTATCCGATACATACTGACCACTCTGTAGATATTCATTTTTTTATGATCCCAAATTGAATCTTTTTGTTTGTTGGACTAAGCACTAGTTTCTATTTTATGTAGCTATCTGATTGCCCAGGTCAACAAGTAGGTCTTTTCTCTTTCTTCCAACTTGATAAGTGACACAGTGCAGTTATCATCATTAGCTACCTTCATATTTTGTTTATTCAGTTTTTATTAATATTTTATATCAATCATAAAAGAACAATAAGAAAAAGAAATTAACCTCAATAGAGTTTGAGTGAGCTACATGTATACAAATTATGCTATACAAATATTCTTCGTATGACCAAAGCCATACATTTGTCGCATGCATTCCAAAACTTTACCTCTTACATTCTGTGCATTTTTAGGCCTGGCATCATTGTGTAATTTGTCAATACTGAGGTGGAATGATAATACTCTACTACAGTTTGTTGGGTTCTCCTTCTTTGTCTCCAACTTATATATTTCCTTTTATGTGTGTGATCAATTTTAGAAATATATTGTATGAGTTATACAACATTTTATGCATTGAAGTTTACCATTCTTTTGCTAATATTGCTTTGAAAACACTAGGCCTATAGCATCTTGATGCATTTCAAATATATCTAAAACTGTAGGTAAAGGTCTGTCTATGGTCTTACATTGTAGTGTGAAGCTGTTTACACATACATCATATTCTGTTGTTCCTCAATCCTCCTTAGTTTGTTCAAACTTCCTTCTGACTACTAGCTCCTCTACTACTATTTATAATGACTTTGGATATAGTGGGCATCCTTCCTGGTGACCCTTTGGATTTGCACTTTGCTAGATGCCCCTGTTTATTAATTCATCAAACTGAGACTGCTGTATAAAGTGTTATCCATTTAATAAATGTTTTCCCAGTTTGCCGTGTCTTTAAATCTTCTAATAGAAACTTATTAGCTAGTGAAATAAATGCTTACTGAACCTGAAAAGAAAAGGTACTCACATTTTAGTTCCTCATTGTGCCTTTAGAAATATTGACAATATCAGCCAATTGCCAATCACTTTCTTGTTTTGTATAGCACTGTTTTGCTCTTTTTATACAATTGTCAGAAGTAGTTTGTCTAAACATTTGTTGGCATATTTGCTAGTACAGTGAATATCCAAGTTCAATAATGATATTAGTTAATATGAGTTAATAATTAGTTGGATTCATTATTTCACTTGTTCCTTTGGGGATAACCACTATGCTGATATATTCATTTGATGGCAGTAATTTGCTTTATTCCATTATCTTGATGTATACATTTGTGAAAATCTCCTGAAGCTGTTCTTTACCCCACTTATAAAACTCAGAGGGAATGCCACCTTGGCCTTTCCATCCATTTCTTGCTTTTTTCCATCTTTGTTTTTTTATAAGATTGCAGGGTTAGAGATATCTTCATTGTCTCTTGATAGTTTTTAGTCATCCTACCTATCTCATATTCAATCTGTTTAAAATCTGTTGTAGACTGCTTGTCATATAGTTTGGTGTAAAAATATTTAATGACTTGTCTAAAGAAAGCTGACATGACCTCAGTATCCTCTTCCTGCCAACTATGTCAGCTCTGTATTCTTCATTCTTCCAGTCCTTAAATGTCCACACAATGTTTTTTCACAATTTTCACCTCACTTAGCCACCAAAAGTCACTTCTGTTTATACATGTTTTGTCTGCTTGCATTGCAGCAAGCGCATATAGTTCACACTGGGGAATTCTGATGTCCTTAATCTCTTTATCTTCATCTCCTTCTGCATTAACTTGCAGCCATGTAGTGTTTGCACTAAGACCTCTTTACTCCATGTCTCATTTTGTTTTTTATGCCTTGCTTTGTATTCTTTGACCATTAGTTGAGCTTTAAGTGCTGACTTCACACCATCTCACCAGGTTACTCATAGCTTCATCATCCTCTTCTTTGCTCTCATTTATCACTCTTAAATATACTTTTTTATTTAGTTTTAATTGATCTTCATTTATACTGCACCTATTTCCTCCTGGTCTGTTTGTCTTTATCCTCTTCTGTGAGTAAAACTATATTGTTATTGCATGGTCTGAGACATATCTTTCCTTAATACATATTTTTAATATTTTTGGTCAATGTCAGGCATCAGGAAGAAGCACAGACTACTGCCTTGTATAGAGTTCTTTCTAAAAAAAGCATAACCCAACCCATTCTTATTTCTGTGTCTTCATATAGCCGCACAATCTTCAGTTTCTAATTCCTCTTACCATGTTTTGGTAATCTATTATTTTTCCCTTCTATAGTTTACCCATCTGTGCATACAACATAATTTTAAGTCACGCACACACAGTTGTATACGTATCCACACTCAACAAATTTTTTTCTGCCTGTTACAAATTTTTTTGAGAATATGGTACTGGCCCCATTTGAGGTACACATGTTTCTTGTGGTTATCTTCCTGACTTAATATTTTTAGTCTCCGTATCAATATTCTCCCATCAGTGCTATTCTTGACCTGTTCTATATGAATACTTCCATTCTTATGAAATAAGGTAGTATCTTTCTTTTACTACTTCTTACTGTTAGACCTAGGATCACTTTTGGAAAATCTTAATTTATTCTAAGTTTTGTTGCTTGTAACAGGACTATATCTGCTTGAGCCATTTTCATTCTTTGAAAAATCCTTATGACTTTGATGGCCAGGAACATACAAATATATTCCATTATATTATTCGTATCGCCTTTTCCTGTTTTCGTTTTTGAATACCAGCTATCTATATTGATCATTTGTACACTTTGGCTTTCCAGCAGCAATGTTTCCCAGTCCAATTTAGGCTTATTTTCTAAGCTGAGGCCCAAGCTTCTTTGGCATTACTTACAAAAAGCCTACCCTCAACCATAAAATAATTTGGTTGCAAAAGGTTGCAGCATTCATGAATATTTATTTATCACTATGGCTATAACTCTATTAACCAACATATTATAATATAGTCAGACATCAATTATATATGTGTGAATCCTATAAACACCCTACCTAAGATACTATAACATTAACTAACATTTTGTGCATTTATATTTTCCATTCACATAGTTCTGATAGCGACAGGTTTTACTCTCTTTATCATAGCCACAACTGAAAAAAGGTACATCTAGAATTAAGGCAGCTATAACTAAGCTATATACAATACCTTTCATGAGCATTTCATTCCTTTGTGTCATCAACATCCCAGTTATCTTTAGTCTTCATGTCCTATGTAGGTGGGAGGAAGTGCAAGAGTAGTTTAAGTATCTTGTCTTAATGTTAGCAGATTTATCATGCATCAAAAGATCTGAATGGTTATATGTTCTGATGCATATTAAATGAATGGATTGTGTTATGTTTTATACCCCATAATTACTATGTTTGAATATTTATGCATCTGGTTCATAGTCCAAACCAGATGAAGCATATACTTTGCAATAATTAACATTCTTTGTTTACTCAGACTCTACTGGTAAAATTGAAAATGAGTATTCATCAAGGATATATTTACTATTCATCATTTACATTTTCATTGTAAGCTCATTTCTATAAAAGTGCATATTGCTTTCTGGGAAAGCAAAGGTACACAATAACAGCATCAAAATTGAATATAATGCCCCCTTTGACATGTATCTGCCTAGCCACATTAAACAACTGGAATGCCCACAGAGGTACCTTACTAAAAGGATACAGGACATAAAAGAACATGTCCTACCTGGACCAATTCAAATCCTTGTCACTGTACTCAGTATCCTACATACTGCTAAGAAGTGGCCTGCATCTGGCATGCAAGGCATCCTCTAACCCAATACTGATAGATTTACAGCAAATCAGTAAGTCAACTGTCATCAAAAATACTCATTCTAGGGATCTAAACCTCTTCTGCAACATCAACAGAACAATTTGAAGGAAGAGGTCGATGTTGCAGAAGATACCACTGCACAGGAGCAGACTCCCCAACCACATTAAACAAAGTTCATCCTTGCCCATATTCAAGTACAACTTGGATTTATCAATGGGAAATAAACATTTAATCCAGGACTGCCCACTGTAGTACTAATGGACAGAGGCAGCTCCTAAATGCGTTATCTCATGCATGGATCACCTCAAATTATCTATGGTATGATCCCAATTATTCTCATTAGGGGTAATATATAATTATCAACAACAGAAAGGGTAAAGCCAATCTCTAACAAAATGGGATAGGTTAAAGAAGGGAAACTGGCTAAGCTTAAAACTTTAAAACTGGCCACAAGGACACATAGCCTAATACTTACCTATAATCCTATGAACCTATAGCACTTTATATGTATAAGGTCTAATCTCTCTCTCTCTATACATATATATATATATATATATATATATATATATATATATATATATACATATATATATATATATATATATATATATATATATATATATATATATATATATATGGGTCTACTACACTAGAATGACAGCTCACAATATCTACACTTAGAACATCAACACCACATAACTGAAAGCGGAAAATAACGACTGTTTATAACACCGACATCACAAATACCCGAAAAATTGTCAAAATGTCTTCACGATCACTTTAAAGCCGCTGTTATCATAGCAAATTCACAGTCTATCGATAACATAATAAACTACATTTTGATAATTAAAATGAACCCACTAGTGAACTTAATACATGCTCGAGAAGTATAAATCCAACCTGAAAATTAGAATATAATGTCCCACACCGAAGACATGATGGCGGAATATATTGCTGTAGCTCCTGGAACTATTGGACTAGTGTACGGAACAGTAACATCACAAAAAGGCAAGCATTTACTTCTGATAGGAGGATATTTATATCACTTAGAGAGGACAAGACACAGCAAGAGACACTGGGCTTGTAAGCTGAAAACAACAGATGGGTGTAAAGGTAGAGGTTTAACTACTTTACTTCCTGAAGGAGACTTGTTAAACAAGTCAGTAGCTCACCATCACCCAGCTGATCCCGGAGAAGTAGATAGGTACACGGTATGTAGTGATTTGAAAATGAGTGCTACATATAGTAGGGATACACCTTGTTTGCTAGTAGAGGATGCTTTACAGAAAGCGTCCTTAGAAAGTGTCAAAAGTATTCCCAACAGAAGAGCATTGCTACAGCAAGTCAGAAGAGTGAGAGCAAAACGTAAGGTGCAAGACAGCAGTGCTGAGCTGACGCTACACACTATTAACTTTAATGATTATCCTCTTAAGGATGGGATGTTTGTTAGCAAACTAATGTGTGATGTTAGCACAGACACTACAGTATTGGTTTTCAGTACTGTTAACAACTTACACGCTCTAAGTCAAGCTACCATCTGGTTGACGGATGGTACTTTTTTCAAAAAAGGTATGACCAATCAACAACTACATAGTATACACAGCTTAATAAAATCTGGCTCATATAGTAAAACTGTACCACTACTGTATGCGTTAATGTCCAAAAAGTCTTTTAAATCCTACAATTATTTATGGCATGCAACATTCCATTTATTATCAGAGCAGGGACTTGAAGTTGTGGTCAGGTTTGTATTATGCAACTTTGAAGTGGCAGCACTGAAAAGTATTAGATTAAACATACCAGGAGCCCATTCAAAGGGCTGTCTATTCCACTTTGGCCAGAATATCTGGCGTAAAGTGCAATCACTCAGTTTAGCAGCAACATACAATACTAGCTCTAAATTACAACTGCATGTCAAGTCACTCATAGCTCTAGCATTCTTGCCAGAATCTGAAGTAATCCCTACTTTTGAGCTACTGAAAGGATTGTTCCCTGAGAAGGGTAAAGATCTTTTGCGTTATTTTGCAGATTGGTATGTTTACGGTAAAAAACATATGTTTAATACCCGTACCTCTAGCAGTATATGCTTTCCACCTCTTTTCCCACTAACTTTTTGGAACGTCTTTGGTTTAAGTGAGCTATTTCTTCCACGCACTCAAAATTCAGCTGAAGCCTGGCACCATAGATTAAAGTGCTTGCTCGGTGCATGTAATACAGATTTTCATTGTCTCCTCCATGCTTTAGTATGTGAACTGAATTGAGTGGGCGAGTTGAGAGTTCGGATGGAAACAGGATGCCCTCCTTCTCCAAAGATAAGACATCTAGTAAGCCGACATGAATGATTTAGGGCTGTTATTTCTCAGAGAATGTCTTACTCAAGTGTGGACTATGTCAAAGCTATAGCTCATCTGTTAAAAATTGATTTGTATTTTTGTATTTAAAGTACGTGGATTGGAAGAAATCTGTGTGCTGGAAAGTGCTTGCATTATGTCAGCGTACTATTGCTTTCTTTCGTAGTTTTGGCGGGTATTGACTGTTTCAAATGTAAATAGATGTACAAGTTTACAGAGATAAACAGACTTCTTTATATGTTTGTTTGGTGTTATCATTTCAGCATTATTTGGAAATAGTTTGAACACGGTTTTCATTTTGTTGGTGTGGGGCTCGCTGTTATATTGCCGGTGTTTTAAGCATCTGTGTTGTGTTGGTCGTTATTGTCAGTTTACGTTGTTTTGCGCTTTTGGTTATGTGGTGTCAGTGTTCTAAGTGTCGATATTGTGAGCTGTCATTCTAATGTAGTAGACCCATATATATATATATATATATGTATATATATATATATATATATATATATATATATATATATATATATATAGAGAGAGAGAGAGAGAGTCTACTTCTAAATTTCGAAGTTTCAAAACATTTCTTATGCTTGAGTGCTTGAGACCATAAGATTGAAGTTTTGAAACTTCAAACCATTTAGAGCAAAAATGTAAAAAAAAGATTTTTTGGTTTTATTTTTATTAATTTACTATTCAAAGTTTCAAAACTTTGATATTATGATGTCAACCATAAGAAATTTGAAGTTTTGAAACTTTGAAATTTAGAAGTAGACCCATATATAGATATGTATGTATGAGTATATGACACTTGGTTGTATACTCATATATTCAAAAATGAAATGAGCAAGGAAAAACACTTAATCTTTAGTTCATCAAAAAAAATTTTGCAGAGGGGCAAGCCCCTCCCTCCCTGCTAATTACTCTATAGTAGGGAAAAAGCAGATTCCCCATCCCCACTATTTGTGATCTCAGACAGAAAAAAAACACAGTAATGTTAACAGCTGATTTTTGATTGGCTGTGCCTTTTTTTCTGTGTGATGATCACAAAATGTGATCACGTGTGTGTGTGTGTGTGTGTGTGTGTGTGTGTGTGTGTGTGTGTGTGTGTGTGTGTGTGTGTGTGTGCTCACCTTTATGATGGTACAGTTATCTTTCTAGCTGTCCTTAACCCTTCATTTGATTCAGACTGTTTTAGAGAAGGGGACATTTGTGTAACTATGATTTAGTCTTCTCACCCCTTTGGAATTCCCCCAATATTCATCTTAAAAATCTAAGTCTGGGCTTCTTTCTGCTTGCCAGCTACAAAATGACTATTTATTACTCTCTTTCAGCATTCTGTATATCTGCTGCTTCCTCAGAATCCTGACTTATACAGATTTGCTTTCAGTGTACATAGATCCTTTGAGTGACTCCTTAACATTTCTGTTATGTGTAAGGTCTGGCTCCTTCTCTGTCATGATTCACATGCTGGGAGACCTTAATATTTGGTTTCAAACCTCTATTTTCCTTCATTCCTCATTCCAGTCATACCATTTTTACTGTTGTTGTACAGGCTGACACAGTCCTTTATCCTTCTTTCCTTTGTAGCCTTGCTTCCATCTACTTATAGAAGCAAATATGTTCTGGTCTGCCACAGTTCTCTAAAATGAGATTATCAGACTGTGAATTTTGATACCTCCAGGTCTCTACTAGTAAATTAAATTGAATAATCCTGTCTCAGCCTGTTGTGGCAAGGATTGCCCATTAATCTATCACCATGGGACGCAATTTAAGAAATTATATCTCTTTTTATATTTTCACTTCCTGCATTCCTACCATAAAATCCCTGTTGCCATTCTCATTGCCTGAATAATGTACTTTTAAGGCCTTTATGATTCCAGGCCATGAGTACATGTGTCTGTAATGTCACTTGCATCCATTTTCTTCCCACATTGGGGATCCTATTAATGTTCAGTTACAGACATGCAGACAAATGTAATGCCTTCATAATCACATTTAAAGCAAAATCCTGCAGCTCATCTTCTTTAATTTCTTTGTATATACTGTTAACATAGACATTATGGACTATAGTCATAGTCAGGGCTTTGTATTTTCTTAGTGCAGATCCACAAAGAGTTGCACTACATGGTTATGCAAATCCCAATCTTTCAGAATGACTATGCAAATTGGAGGACTTTATATGAACATGCCCCCTATTGTATAAATGTAACATGATTAAGTCAAAAATGTTAGTGGGGACAGCCACTACTGGGGCTTTACTTGTATACATATGAATTTGATTTGCAGACATGATTTTATAATTAGCTCATTTGCATGCAAAGTGTGTAAATAGCCCAGAACTTAAATAGCAGTTTTCAGGGAAAATATGGATATGCAAGAGTAGATTAGGTGGTGGTTCTGCATACCAGGAGATTTTTACTGAAAGGGTCGCTTGGAGAAATGTTTCATTTTGGTGCTTCTGCATACATGGGCATTTTACTAAAGGGGTCACTTGGTGAAATGTTTCTTTTTAATGCTTGTGCATACCTGGACATATTAATGAAGGTAACACCTGGTCAAAATGTTTCATTTTAGTACTTATGCATAACCTGAACACATTAATGAAAGGATCACTTGTGTGAATGTTTCAGTTTGGTGGTTGTGCATACTAGGGCATGTTACTGAAGGAGTCACTTGAGTGAATGTTTCATTTCAGTGCTTGTGCAAACCTCGATATATTAATAAAGGAACTGCTTGGGGAAATGTTTCATTTTGGTGCTTGTGCATACTTGGGCATTTTACTGAAGGGGTTGCTTAGGTGAATATTTCATTTTAGTGGCTGTGCATACTAGGGCATTTTACTGAAGGGGTTTGCTTGTATGAATGTTCATTTTAGTACTTGTGCTTAATAAGGCATGTTACTGAAGGGGTTGCTTGGCTGAATTTTTTATTTTGGTACTTGTGCATGCAAGGAAATGTTACTGAAGTGGTCACTGGAGGAAATAATTAATTTGTGTGTCAGGAGAGTGCTTGTGCATTTAGACAAACAAGTTCGTGGACTGAAATCCAATATCAAAAGTGAAGCAACGCATTTAACAACGAATGTGCATACCGCTGGGGCATCAGTCTTTTAATTGCAAAGCCACCTCATTAGCATACTGTGCTTTACAACATTTCTCATTTGCATCTCATTATTTTTAAGGCCTTTCACATTAGCATAAATGGACTCTATGAATCTCGCTTTTGCTATGCTCATTTGTAAGCATCAGAAATACCCCTTTTGCATTTGTGCAAGTGACTATAAATACGGGCCTTACATCTTTGTGATCGCTTCTTCAAATCATCTACCTTTCCCTGTAAACGTTGAACACATTCTTCTAGCCTCATTCGCTTTCTCCTTCTCTTGCTTTCCCTTTACCCTATAATTGTCAACTCTTTATGACAAAACAGAAATGAATTTTAGTTTCCTTGAATGCTTCCTGCGTGTTTACTGCTGTGCTGTGATAAGTCTCCATGTCCTGTATGAGCCAGGAGAGACACATTAATAATAATAATAATAATAATAATAATAATAATAATAATAATAATAATCACCATCTTTTCCTCCATGTTGGCTGCTATATATCACTGAAGTAGAGATTTAAGTTTGACTTCAGTCATCTGTCTAATTTCTTGCATTATGAATGGGAGAACCTTATATTTCATTGCTCAGTGAAAGATTACTCAACTTTATTTGCTTAGGTTTTACTTTTCAAGGGTTACGTGTTGTTCATCACTTCATATAGGAGAGATATACTACAGCTTGAATGTCACTGGTTTCATGTCCTCTGAGCTCACAGCCACCCAGGGAAAAAGCAGGATATTTTTTACTTTTCATGTAAATGATATCTCTTTCTTTGAGTTTCAGCAATGTTATGGTGAGATGTGGGGACCAAAGCTCTCCAAATTGGGGGGGAGGGGGGGTGAAAGGAGATTTTCTCCCTGCCAAAACCCTTGTGGAGTTTTACTATTTTGGTGTGTTTCCTTATAAGCTGCACAGGAATGAGTACCTGTATAGTATTTATATTGGATCCCAGCCAACTTACCTTCAGGTCAGGGTCAAATATAGCAGCAAAACTGAGGATGTGTCTGGATTGCAGACATGCTGATTAGTTACTGTGTTTCACCATGATCTGCTTATTTGCGAGCTACTGCTTATCCTCTGAGTGAAGTTTTAATTTTAAACTGTTTACAACCTTGTCCCTGATTTCTTGTTGATTTACAGTTGTGAACTGTTGTTATTTTAACTGCTCCTTTTTCTTGTGTCTTGGAAGATGAAAAGTATAAAGCTCTCTTGATTTTGGAAAACATAGAAATGAGCTTTGTTCAAAACCTCTATAATAAAGGGGACTAGTTTAGAAATTTTGTCATATACTAGGGCATGTTTCATAGTTTCTTATCTGAAATCAGTTTCGTTTTTTGAATGCTGAATTCATCTACGTACTTCTTTATTTATTTTATTTATTTATTGACATTTGGTTACCAGGTGAGTCTGACTGGGCACAGTTGACCTTTTTCAGCAGAGGCTCTGGGAGAAAAGCTCCAAGGTATCATATTTAATGCAATCAGTATTTACAATGATGCATTTTGTAACGCAGTTTCAGTAAATACATAACATAATAGTCAGTATAATAAAATTTGTATTGAAGCTGCGGTGGTGCAGCGGTAGCGTTGTCACCTCACAGCAAGAGGTTTTCCCATTTGATTCTTGGCTGGAGCACCTTCTGTACAGAGTCTGTATGTCCTCCCCGCAGTTGAGTGGCATTTGAAAGACATGCGTGAATGGGCGTGCCTTCGTTGAAGGTTGGGCATTGGGCTGGCACCTCGGCACAGTAAAAATCGACTGCCAATCATTAGCGGATCAGAGTTCCACTGTGGCAACCCCTAACCGGGAAAAGCTGAAAGAAAAACAACAACATAACAAAATTTGTATTGATATTCATAAACATTAAATTTATAAGCCTTTTACCGAGAATTTACAGATAGAATAGTGATGTAATTTAAGAAATACAATAGAGTGAGGTATTAGAGGAGATAATCAAGTTTGAGTGTTAACAGGAAAGTAGAGATGGAATAGTAATTTAGTTATGGTAATTAGATGTAGGTATAGTAGTTTAAGAAGTATAATAAAATGAGGTATCAGAAGGGGATAAGCAGGTTAATTGATTTTGTGCTTTAAAGGGAGGTATAAGAAAGGTGATGAAGGGTGTTAGAGAGCTGTGTCCAAGATAAAGAGCAGGGACAAAGCCAAGATTATGCTGGTTAGACAACCAGACCTTTTTTTAAGTGGGTTACTAAAAGTTGACTGCCAGGTAGACTTGGTTGATGATTGGATGATCTTTTCTCTGTACAATACAATAATAATGACATTTAGAGATGATTTTCTACCCATATTTGGCTTTCTTATGATTTTCTATAGATATTTTAGATGAAAGTGGTACCTGATGTTCTGACAGTCACCTACTCTAAGATGGAGCTCTTCTGATTACTAGCAGGAGGCTCTTTGTCTGGGGTTGCTGCTCTGTGAAATAGTTTTAGCCAATTTTCAGGAGATTCTACAAATGTGGAGTTGGAAAGAAATCCAGGAATCTAGTAAATGATGTTCTTTTTATCCTTTGATGAGGAAGAGGAAAGGGGAGCATAACATGAACAGAATATGACAGCTGTTTTAATGTAAACTACCCATACAGATGTACTGATTAAGATTACAAGACCAATTAGTTGAAGTGCCCCTATTTCCCCTTTTTCTTTATCAGTCATATACAAGTCATCATCCATAGTATGTAAGGTTTTTTACTTGCGTTCACAAGCTGCATCATGTCTATATCTTAGCTGGCTGCAGTCTTTCCCTTTGGTTTACTGTTTGACTTTATTCTGGATTTGCTCAACTAGTGATTAAAATTCATTTACCTAATCTGCCCTCTCCTAAACTGCAAATGTACTTTAAGCTATAAAATTCTGAAAATGATAAAGATACTGAAACAGAGCTGATCTGTAGAAGAGACATTCACCTTTAGAAGGAGTAACATTAGTACAGCAACCACTTAAGAAAGAATGCATTCCTCAAGCTTGCTGTGTAACAGGTTTGATGATCTGCTGTCTGTGGGGCCTGTGAGGCCTATAGCACTTATTGAGTTACAAGAGCTGGGAATCATACTCAAATATAGAACAAAATGCCTGGTATGTACAGAATCAGCTTTACTGGATCATGGTAAGAGAAGGAAATGTAAGAGGTGTGAGAGAACATGCAAAAGTGGATCTAGGGTTGGAATCATTGCAAGGCTAAAAGCAAATCCCTACAGGCCTGCACTCCCATCCATTCTGCTGCCAAATGTTTGATCACTGGAAAACAACGTGGATTATATAAGGCTGGAATTATCTACTCAGAACAAGGTGAGGAAATGCTGTGCTCTTATTATTACTGAAACTTGGCTAAACTCTAATATTAATGACAGTGCAGTCCATGTGGTAGGGCAATCACTTTTTAGAGCAGATAGAATACATTCTCTCAGTGGTAAGTCCAGAGGGGGAGGGGTCTGCATATACATCAATAACAACTAGTGTACCAGTTGTGAGATAGTATCCTCACACTGCTCAGATAATCTAGAGTTTTTTTCACTGAAATGCAGACCCTTTTATTTACCCAGGGAATTTAGCATCATCTGCATCACAGCTGTCTACAGTCCTCCCAGTGCTAATCCAAATGAGGCAATGACCACATTATACCAGGCTATAAATGAACTGCAAAACAGGAATCCAGACTGTGTTTATATAGTGGCAGGTGGCTTTAATCAGGCCAACTTGAAAACAGTTTTGTCTCACTATTTCCAATATGTGGATTTTGCAACAAGGGGTGAGAACATACAGGACAAGGTATACAGTAATGTTAAGCTGGCATTTAAGGTAGTGCCTCAACCACACCTGGGAAATTCTGACCACTTCTCCATATTTTTACTACCAGCATATAAACTATTGCTAACTAGAGGAAGGCTAACAGTTAAACAAGTAAGAATATGGCCAGAGGGTGCAGTCTTAGCACTCCAGGACTGTTTTGAGACCACAAACTGGAGCATATTCAAGTAGGCAGCCACTGACAACCAGTGTATCAACCTGGAGGAGTACACTGAGGCGGTGATGGGCTACATCTCGAAATGTTTGGATTATGTGATTGTCACCAAAACCATCATCGCATGAGCCAACCAGAAACCTGTTTGATGAGAGAGCTGTATGAACCATTAAAAGCAAGGAATGCAACCTTCAAGTCTGGAGACAGGGAAGCCCTCAGAACAGCCAGAGCAAATATTAACAAAAGAGTGAGGGAAGCAAAATGGACCTATGACGGGAAGATCCAGAGCTACTTCTCTAACCAAAAAGACCCCAGGTGCCTATGGAAGCGTATCCAGTCCATAACTGACTACAGACCTCTATCTTCGCAATGTGAGTGCAACAAGGAATTCCTAAATAAGCTGAATGTCTACTTCAGCAGATTTGAGGAAGGGGACAGAACAACAGCAAAGAAAATGCACATCAGCCATAACAAGAAGATGCTCACCCTCAACCCAGCTGATGGCCAGAGGGCACTGCACAGAGTTAACCTGAGAAAAGCAACTGGGCCTGACAACATCCTAGGACATGTGCTCAGGGACTGTGCAGTGCAACTAGCAAACGTCCTCATGGATATCTTCAGTAACTATCTGAGTCAGCAAATAGCTCTGAAATGCTTCAAGGATACAACAGTCATTCCATTACCAAAGAAGTCTCCACCATCTTGCCTAAATGACTACCGCCCTGTAGCCCTCACCTCCACAATGATGAAGTGCTTTGAAAGGCTGGTCAAGGACTCCATAACATCTGGGCTGCCTGCTGATCTTGACCCTCTGCAGTTTGCTTACCAAGCAAACCACTCTACAGCAGATGCCATCTCTTTAGCATTCCATCTATTGCTGTAACACCTTGAGAATAAAAACACATTTGCGAGGGTACTATTCATTGACTTCAGCTCTGCTTTTAACATGGTCATCCCTCTTCATCTGGTAATGAAGCTACTCCAACTAGACATCAACACTCCACTTTGTAACTGGATTCTTGACTTTCTCAAAGACAGACCTCAGAAAATGTGCGCAGGAAATAACTCCTCAGATTGTATCACTCTTAAAACTGGAGATCCACAAGGATGTTTACTAAGTCCCTTGCTGTTCACCCTGTTAAGACATGATTGCATAGCCAGGTACAATACAAATCACATTAAGTTTGTTGATGACACAACAATGGTGGACCTCATCATTAATGACGATGAAACAGCATATAGAGATGAGGTGGAACAACTGATTACCTGGTGTGGAAATAACAACTTAGCACTAAATGTAAACAAGACAAAAGAGATAATTTTGGACTACAGGAAATATCGCAAGGAGCATTCTCCCCTCACCATCAATGGGGAAACAGTGGAAAGAGTGAGAAGCACAAAGTTTCTGGGAGTGCATATCAATGAGGACTTGTCTTGGAACACAAATACAAATGCCATAGTCAAGAAAGCAGACCAGAGATTGCACTTTTTAAGAAGGCTGAGGAGAGTGAATCTCTCATCGACAGTTCTCAATACCTTCTACAGAGGTACTATAGAAAGCATCCTGACAAACAACCTCGTAGTATGGTATGGAAGCTGCTCTACCTCTGAGTGCGTTAACCTGGTTACCAGTTTCATCTACTTCTTAGTGCAATATTCCCCATGACTGCACTTATAGGCCATCTAGGGCAGTAGCAATGCAGTAAAATATCTCTTCTTTCAGTGCAATACATGTTGCAAATTTGTAAATTAACCATAGTGCAATACTCTAAGGTTCATAGTGCAATACTCTAATGTTCACAGTGCAATTCTCAAATGTGTCTTTCTGTGCAAGGATCAATGCAATTTCTTAACCAAGTACCTGTGCAATACTAAAGTCTTGTGCAAGTAAGTGCTCACTTTGAAAAGTGTTAAAATGTGTTTCTAATTATGTGCAATATTAGGCTGTCTACCTGCATGCTCATGATGTAATAGCTAGGTGTTATATGTGTAAATGTCTGTGAAAATAGTCTAGATGTTGTCTGCACATTGAGTCCGGAACCACGGAATTTCATTCATTTTTTGCACTAGTGTGATTACTGAATGACAATAAAATTTACTTTGACTTTGACTTTGATGACTTTGGTCCAGTTTTTAGGTTATCAAATATCTCATAAGTGGCATAATTACTTTGTAATGCTTTTCATTTGATAGCCATGTATCCACTGTTAAAAGGAAAACCTTCTATATTGCCCAACAGATTACAAAGGTCAAAACCTCTAGGTTAAAAGACATCATCCATTTGGCCCATGCTGGAATATAATGTACCCTTTGATATGTATCTATCCCAACTTGTAGGCCATCTTGAAAAGCCCAATGGTTCCTCACTAAAATAAATCCCATGTATGAGCTTCCTAAGTTACTAAGTGTTTCTACAAGTTCCATATCTCTTCTCTGTCTCTTACAGTCTCCTGTGGGTTGAACCATGCCTGGCCTACAAATCTTTAAATAACCTAGCCTTGCTTGCTCTACTTTTTATCCATGAAATTGGTAGTAGCACAAATACAAGATCAAAGGACACAAGTTTTTACAGCAACATAAATAGTAGTTCTTGTTGTGACAGATGTGTCTTCCAAATAATTCCCCACCACTGGAACAAACTACTGCCTTATGTAAAGTACGTTATCTTCAAATCACTAGTGGACAAGTACATTGAAAACTGCAAATGTATCCCCTGCCTAGACTCTGTTATGGACAGTGAGAGTAACTGATTGGGTGTACCAGGAAGACTGCAACAGCAATGCTTAAAAAGATTAACTGATGTTTATCTAATAACAATTTATGAACATATGACTTGATCTCTGGACATGAGTGAAGTCTGATGTCATTGTCAGGTTAGTAGATGAGGAATCAGTGTCTCAGACTGAAAACCAATGGGTAGAGCTCACTTTTTGAGAAATTTAAGTTGTTGGTGACCCTTCCTCAAACCTGGGGCAGGGGGCTTTCCAATACAATCCTTTCATTTTGACTTATATCTGATCCAGTGACTTTCTTTTCCTTTCTTCTTCTCCTGCTTGGAAGAGTCATGGTGGAACAAGGATCTTGAATGGGCTGTATTACAAAGGGGGCACTCCCCCCCCCCCCCCAAACAGACCAACTTTTGGTGTTTGCACAATGTATGAGAACATTGAGTGCTTGTACTAGAATGACTTCCTGATGTTGCTATTCTTGCCAGCTGTTGTATAAACACAATAACTCCTGAGTAAAGGTCTTCATCCTTTTGCAAAGTCCTGTCATAGTTATATTTTTGGATTTGCTGGATTTGCTGATATTTTTCCCTGAGCCATGACATTCTTGCAGTTGTAAGAAAATTAGTGAGGTGGAAAATTTTGATATTTTGATCTTAGTCTGTAATTCATTAAAATATGAGCATGTGACAAACCTACTGACTTTAGAAGAGTATTATGTGAGTTATAACAGTGTAAATTGCTAAAGTGGCACTCTTTTCTGCAATTTAGGGTACAGTTTCTCATGAGATGTTTTAAGTGCTCAGATGGCATTTGCAATTTCCCCTTTAACCTAGGGATTTTTTTTTTTTGTGTTTCCCATTCGTAAACAAATTCCTGGATCTACACCCCCCCCTGCACCTTCTTACTTATGTGTGCTAACCCTAACCATAACCGTAATCCTACCCTTCACCAAATCCTAACTCTACACATTAATTTACTAAAACCCTTTCAAAGGCAGTTTGTTTGTTTGTTTGTGTCTTTCGACTTTTCCCGGTTAGGGGTCGCCACAGCAGAACTCCGGTCCGCTAATGACTGGCAGTAGATTTTTACATGCCGAGTTGTCAGCCCTGACGCACAACCTACAACAAAGGTACGCCCATTCACGCATGTCTCCACACAGAAGACACTCTAGCTGAGAATCGAACAGGACAACGTCTTACTGTGAGGCGACAATGCTACTGCAGCACCACCAAAAATCCTTTCACAGGCAGTACCAAGACAAAAGAAAACAGAAAACACACAACACAAAACAAGCACAGCACTGAATCTATCACCTTACCTAACCCTTACACTAACCCTAAACCGCTAACAATGAATATTCCCAGCAAGTGCTATAACACAGTCTTGCACATCTTCATAACCACCACTTGCTCATTCAAACATCAATTTTCCTTTATACTCCTGTTTACATGAACTATAAAAAAATTAAATTCAGCTATATATGATCCACCCAAATGAGTATTCACTCATTTGTGCATTCTCTTATACCCAGAAAACACTTTGCACAAAATGGAGTTACAAAAAGGAAATTGCCTTTTATGAGATAACATGCTTGACCCCTCAAAAACATTGCATTTAGCCTGTGCAGTTTTTAATCATTTTTGATTTGCTGTAAATGATCCTCTTTTGAGCATTTGATGTTTCATAAGACAATCATCTGTTGATATCTAAATATATCTAAATATATCTATATGTCTGTCTAGCTATATCTATCTATCTATCTATCTATCTATCTATCTATCTATCTATCTATCTATCTATCTATATGTATATGGGTACCCTTCAGATTGTCTAATGGCTGGAATGTCAAACCAGGATAACCGAGACAAAAACATTGTTTTTTTTAGAACATCAAAATGTTTGCATGGAGATCGCCATAGGGAAAAATTCATTTTCACTTCAATGTAAGTGTGATCTGGGAGTTGGGGTCTATATTAAATCAGCGAATGCTTAAAAAAGTGAATGCTGATTTACTGACCCCAAGTAAGTGAAAGCTTACAATCCCAAACACTTAGAATAGCGATTTTTTTCCCAGGGAAAAAAATCGCTGTTCTAAAAAAGACAAAAAACCCTTTAAAATATTACATAACACACCCCAACATTGGGGGCTGTGCCCCCCATACACCCCCCTTTTTAAATATACCAACTCTGAGATTGCACTACAGTGACGGAAATGACAAAATAACAAAGGCGGCCAAGAGATTTTTTCTCAGGGTAAGAATTTGCTTATATGCCGTTTTGGTATTTTGCTGTTTCGTGCTTTCAAGTTCGATCAAGACGCATTCAAAATAATGCATCTTTGATCATATAATAGGGAACCAGGAGTTGGTATATTTAAGTAGCAGGGGGTGTATTAGGTGCGTTGGGGTGTAGCACCCCCCCCCCTGCTGCAGCAAAATTTTTTTTTTTTATTAAGGTTTCAGTGTCCCAAAGTTTCATGCATATAGTCTCTGCCATATGTGTTTCAATATTCTGGCAGTTCAACAATCTGAAGTAGACCCATATATATATATATATATATATATATATATATATATATATATATATATATAGATATATATACATATACATATATATATATATATATATATATATATTTATTTATATATATATATATGGATATAGATATATATATATATATATATATATATATATATATATATATATATATATATATAGACCGACAGATACATATACCTACTTTGTTGACTAGACTAGTCTCACTAGGCTAGTAGCCTCTTTGCAGGGTAGACAAAAGGTGGTATATGGGAACTTCTCATACTCTTTGCGAATGGGAACTCATTTCATTGTTATCCTTCCAGTTTCCGTTCTGACCACATAGGCAGCTCAGAGAACCTGGAAGAAAGACAGATGCATGAGTTAGCATGAAGAGGATAGCAAGCAGCAAGTAGAATAAAGGATTTGGAGAAGGTAGTGGTATCAGAAAGCTATAAGTCATCAAAAAAAAAATTGGTGGGAGGATTGGATGAGTTAGCGAGAGTGGAGGAGAAAAGTGAAGTGAAGAAGAATAGTGATGTGAAGGCTGTCAAGCCTTCATAGGACTCTGAATACATGTTCCAAAAGGGTCTCTTTGATGGGTCAAGATCAGAATGTATAATTATAACCCTCCAATTGGGAGGGTTGCAGGGTGTATATCTGAAAGAAATGATGAGCCAGATTGAACCAGAAAGTAAAGTGGCAAAATCATAGATAAAATAAGGGAGAAAAACAGCATGAGAGAAATTGTAGGAAAGAAAAAAAATCATGCACACAAATGGTAAAAGAAGGAAATAAGCTAGGAGAAGGAGAAAGAGAAATGGTAAAAAATAAATGTGTTGCATGGCTTAGTAGTAAAGAAGAGAATGACCTTGAGAGGTATGAGGTATGGGATACAGTGAGTGCAGCTTTGGGAATGTCACCTAAAAGGTAAGACCCTTTGTACATCTTAATAAAGAGACTTATTGTGACATTTTGTTTGAGATGGGACAGTATATGAAAAGTTTTTTAGAGAAGTTTGAAAAAAAACTGTAATCCTTGGAACTCTTATGTAGTTTAGACATTTAATACAGAAACAAAAAAACATTGCTGTACAATTTCAATCTGAAGTTGATAAAGAAGCATTAAAGGACTGTTTAAAGAAGAAATTATGGACACTGCAAAAATATATGATGGCATAGGTTTATGGACTGGGGAATGGGATTGTGGAGTGATTTTGAAAATGGAAAATGATGAAATTGTGCATATTCCTAGTGAAATAAATGTTTAAGGTAATAGATGTTTTGCCAAATATAGGGGTCATTAAAAAAAACATGTTATTTTTTTTGGTTTTTGATTTATTGTGGAAAGGATGATCACTTAATAATAATTGTGAAAAAAGAAAATGTTTTATTTATGGAAAGATGGTCTTGAAGCAAAAATGTGATTTAATGTGCAAAAAAATGTGGGAAAATGGTGATAAGCAGACACAAGTGAAAGAACAAGAAAAATACGATAATGTGTATATAATATAGAAAAAAGTGTAGAACATGAACATGAAGACTAGGATGCTATACAAGGGGAGGATAAATAAAAAATAATATATGAGGAAAATTAAAATGATTAAGGCAAGGAATTGGTGCAATAAACAAGTGAAGAAGAGGATATAAACTGGAAAACAGTGAGAAGAATTAGGGAATAGGATGAATGAAAGAAAAAATGAAATTTAAAAGTGTGATTGTGGAAGAGAATAAAAAAGGCAAAGAGTAAGATGGAAGGAGACAACAAACTTGAAAGCTCTATCTATAAATATTAATAACATAAAGAAAATTAAAAGAAGATTAGTTGTTTCAGAATGATGTGTGTTACTTGATATGCATGTAATTATTTTAGAAGACTACTAACAGAAGAAGAAATGCTACAGATGGAAGAGCTGTGGGTTAAAACATTGTCTGGAATATGGGAAAAATACATGTTCAAGGACTGGTGTGTTTTGTAATGAAACAGTAAAACTCTTCGATCACACTATAGGAATTAGGTATAATAACAGTATTAGATATAAGGTATAAAATTATTCCAGTTTATGCATATAAAAAAGAAAGAGAGAAAATGTTTAAAAAATCTTAAATTATGGAGGAGTGAATATGGAAATTATATTAGTGGGAGATTTTAATTGTGGTTTAATGAAAATAAAGAAAGAAGGGAATGATAGGAAGGTGTATGAAATAACGAAAAGTGGAAAGTATATTTATGGGATAATAAATGGACTTACAAAAAAAATGAGATTAAAACAGAAATTGACTATTTTTTAATAACTGATAGTTTGAAAATTATAAAAGAAGGAATAAAGAAAACAGGACTTTCAGATTATCTGGTTGTATGGTTAGAATTAAAGGAAAATGAAGAATATATAAGGTTAAGTAACATTTTAAAAGATTTAATGAGAAAGATTTAGATGAGAAAGATAGAAGGGAAATTGATCGATTATGGAAAGATGTAGAAATGAAAATTTTCTATGAAGATTGGACAGATTGGTGGATACGTTTTAAAGAAAAATATAAAAATGCTTTTTAGAATGTTAGGCAGTGAGGAGAAGGAAAGAAACACAGAAATATAGGCAATTAAGCCAAGAAGTATTTAGAGAGGTGTTAAAAATAATACAAGCCTTTTTGAAAAGGAGAAAGAGATATATGAAATGAATTAGGAGAAGATTAAAAAATGTTATATAAACAAAGATATTTCTTACAAGGGAAAAAAGAAGAAGTAGCTCTGTATTTGAACAAGATAATGAAAGAAAGTAAGAGGGTAATAAGGAGGGTCTATATTACAAGATCGAATGCTTAGGTGATCAAACACCTAATCATCGAACTTGTAATATCGAAAGCAAAAAACTGCAAACAGCCAATTTAACGCAGGGAAAGATTTTTCTTGGCTGTTCACTGGATTTTGCCATTTTGTCTACTGTAGAGTGTTCTTGGAGTTGGTATATGTAGTTAGGGAGGTGTGGGGGGCACATCTCCCAATGTCGGGGGGTGTGGGGGCAAAGCCACCCACTTAGTTTGGGTGTAAAGTCATTTCTTTCCCGTGGCTGACCGTGTTTTCTTGTTCCATTTGACATTTTTGGGTTCGAAATTACAAGTTCGATATTTAGGTGTTCGATCACCTAAGCATTCGATCTTGTAATATAGACACAATAAGGACATTAAAAAATAATGATGGAGAAATGATGAATACACAGGAAAAAATATTTGAAGTAATAAAGGAGAATATAAAACACACATTTAAAAAAAGTGTGGTAAAAGATAGGCTGATATGGAAGGTTAAAAAATTAAGTATGGAAGACAGAGAAAATATAAATGTGGAAGAGCTTAATGACATTTTAAAATAAATTAATATGGAAAAAGCCAGATGAATGGACAGAACTGAGCATTATATGTATAATAATATGGAGCAACAGCAAAAAGTATGTTTTGTGGTTAGGAAAAGGGATACTTAAAAAGAGATATGTATAGGAAGTTATGAAATTTATTTGGAAAAAATGAGATAAAGAGTATATTAAAAATTGGAGACCAAGACTAGTATAAAATATTTATAAGAATAATAGGAAAAAGTTTAAAAAAATTAGTTGTTAAGTTGCTTGATGGTAGGATTTTTGGAAAAAAGGAAAATTAAGTCAAGATTTATTATAGATATTAAGAGAAGTGATAGATGATATTATAAATAAAAGGCAGAAACTAAAGTTACGGTAAGAGATGTAAGTAAAGCATTCAGCAGAATACAATATGATTAGTTATGGATCATATATAGAGCTTACAATATAAGTGATAAAATAATCATGTCAATGTATAAGAATATCAAAGCAAGATTAATCTTAAATGGATGGCTAAGTGAAGAAA